>NW_020838007.1:2468455-2719336 GCF_003676395.1 Aethalodelphis obliquidens
CACCACCACCACCACCACCACCTCCACCAACACCAACTCCACCACCACCGTCACTTCCACCATGACTGCGATCACTGCGCCTGTGCCATCAGCACCACTGTCACAGCACCGTGTTGACAAGCCGATCGTGGGTTCAAGCCTCCATCAGTCGGCACTAATCACTCCAGCACAGGCACCTTTATGCGGTTCTGATCACACCTGAGGGGAGGTTGGATGTGGCTGTCTGTGGGGGACATGTGGAGCGGGAGAGAGGCAGGCTTGGCAGATCTTGAAGGACTCGGGCTTTGGGGGACCCCAGCCCAAGGACACTCCCAGTGCCCCCTCCTGTCTCAACACTGACCCACATTCTGTCTTTGGCCACATGGGGGCAGAGGAAGTGCTAGTCCTTCTGTCCGTCCACACCCACGTCACACAGGCTGGCCTCCCCAGGGCAAAGGAGGCCTGGACCAGATGCCCAGCTGTCCTCTCCTTCAGACCCCAGCCAGTGCTTGGGGAGCCAAGGGGCCGGGCTCTGGGCAGAGGTGGCCCTGGGCAAGAGAGCCAGAGCTGGACCAGTCTCCTGCCTCTGAGCTCGGTTTGCTCATGTGAGATGGGGTGACACAGTGCCCTCTATGCAGCAGGCCTTGAGGGCAGGGTGGGAAGATGCCCATGAAGGGCAGCAGGAGGGGCCGTGGACCAGCATTAGCCAGCGGCCTCACTGTGTCAACTTGCTGAGAACAGCGGGAAGTAAGCGGGGAGCTCGCACTCACTGTGGTTCTAGGTCACTGGTGTCACATAATGTTGCCGCACACTGCCAGCTCTGTCCCCGCTGGGATCCCCAGCACCACTGTCCTGCCCTCAGAGCCGACACACAGCGAGAGAGGCGCTGCTGGTGGCTCCTCCCTGGTCTGCTGGTCACAGGGCTGCAGCCAGAGTTCCTGGGGACACTGGATGGTGGTGGGGCTGAGTGGTCAGTGAGGCCTGCGGGGACACACAGGCCTGGAGCTGACCTGGGACAGCAAGGCCCTCAGTGGCACCTGACCTGTGATGGGCACCCTCCTGGTTGGCCTTGGTGCCAGGGCCTCAGAGAGGCTGGCGGGTGTGGGGTGGGCATGGACACCAGGAGTGGGCCACTCTCCTGTCCAGGTGTTCGGGGGCCCTAAGGGGAGCTTGGGAGGGCTGGGTCACGCCTGGGGCCCAGGACACACGCGTGGGGGAGCAACCCTGCCAGGGCGGCCTGGGGGGGGCCCCTCCCTGCCTCATCCAGGCAGGGGGGAATATATCGAGGTGCATTAAACCTCCTTGTGCTTGGGAAATATTATTAACAATCAAAGATCTTAAATCTTTGCGACACTCCCGATGACCAGAAAATTAATATAAGAGCAGATAATAATTACTTAATGATTAATAATTACACTTAATAGTTTTCAAAGTAATTGTGATAAAGAAAAAGTTAAATGAAAACCCATCAGAATTGCTGATGCTCTGCACACTGCAGGAATCTTGGTGCTGGGGTGTGGGGGAGGGGTGGACAAGTCATCTGGGCCACGTATGGTTTCTCTGGACCCCTGAGCGGCCCAATTCCCGGGCCTGCACCCCAGGGCTGGATGTTACCCACACACAGATGGTGAGGACCCCACACTCGCCTGCAGAGAGGGATGTCTTGCCCAATCACTGGGCCTGGTGGGTGGAGCCTGTCTCCCTCCCTTGGGTGCTAGTGGAGTGGTTACAGGGTTGCCTCAGTGAGCCCATGAGTCTCTGCTCTGTGCCTATAGGTGTCCTGGGTCTCAGGGCTGGCAGGCAGGGACATCCTCTGCCCCCATTGGCCGATCCCTGGTCCTCCCATGGCCTGTAGACCCTCTGGGCTCTGGGAGTACCCCTCTGCTATCAGACTTACCCTGCCATCTCCTGGATCAGCCCACCAATTCTCACTAAAGTGTGAGTGGTTGCTCAGTGCTGCCCTAATCCTCTAGGCCTGCAGTCTCATGAAACCTTCACCTGAGGGAGAGGAATACGGCAGTTCCAGGCAAAGGAGGCCTGGTACTGGCTGCCCTGAGTTTCTGGACTATCTCAGCCCTGGACAGCATGTCAGGAAGACCAGAGCCCTGGTAGGGGCAGGACCTGGGGACCTGCTGCCCTTCATGTCAGTCATTTTTTCTGATCTTGGTTTCTGGCCCCACCTGGTGAGACTACCAGCTGACAGCACTCTGCAGCCCCCTCACCTTGGCCTCAAAGCAGGACCACCTTAATTATGCCCCTCCCCCAAGTCATCACAGCTCCCAGAGCTCTCAAAGCCATGTTGTGCCCTAGCCAGGGCCAGTACTGTCTCTGCACAGCCTGCCACAAGGCGATGGTGGGACAGAGAGGTCCCCCAGCTCCTGCTCTGGGCAGGCAGATGGCCACTTAAACTGCTCTTGCAGCTTTTGTGAGGGTTTAAAGTTTTTCAAAGCACAAGTTAGGAAAAGGTGGCAGCTGGAGGAACGAAGAGAAGATGGCAGTCCCACAGGGAGGGCTGGGTGGGGACCCCTGTCACTCAGCACAGACAGACAGTCACCACACGCGACAAGCAGACAGATGCGGTCCTGGCATTAGCTTCCGCGTCCCCCGCTGTGGAGCGCTCCCCTCCCTCATCAGCCCTGTTCCAAGGGCACCCCTGGATGGGTAAACTGAGGCCCCAAGAGGTTCAGGGCTGCCCAAGGTCCCAAAGGCCCTGCGCCCAGCCCAGGCCCTCATATTCAGACCCTCTTGACCTCTGGCCTGGGGTCACTGCTCTGAGTGTCCCTCAGTGTCCCCTCATTAGGCCCGTCATGGTTCCCTCCTGAGTTCAGCGGCTCTGAGGCCATTAGTGGGATCGCAGCTCCTCCAAACTCAATTGCTCATTAAGGCTCCTCCACGGGCCCACCCTCCTTCTGCTCCTGGCGAATGGCCTTCCCAGGGCAGGCGTTGGCTGTCCACCCACGCGAGCACCCAGTGGCCTTGGCCCTGACCCATGGGCGACACAGTGGGGTGGGCGAGTCTGCCCACCACCCGCCCTTCCCGCCTCTGCCTGTCACCACCCCACCCCCGACTCCTCGCATCAGCCGGGAAGGGACTGATGACCTTGGGCCGGGCTGTCCCAGGATGCACCCCAACCAATCCCAGGAGCCAGGAGGGGGCTGGGAGGGGCCTGGTCCCAGGCTCTGCTCTGTAGTTGGGGCTGCCTACCCCGGGTCTCAGTTTCCTTGTCTGTGAAGTGGGTTTGGGTAGCCGTGAGGCACTGACCTTGATGCTGAAGTTTCTGTTTCCCAGAGTCCTTGGGGCCCAAGCCGTCCTGAGGGCAGCCTCCACGCAGCCCTGGGGCAGGGGTCCCCAGCTTCCCTCTCACTGTGAGGAGACCGAGTCCCACTGTGGGCCCAGGTCGGAGCAGAGGCTGCCTCTACCCCCAGGGGAGGGGTGGACAGTAGGGGTCAGCGCAGACCCCTAGGGCAGAGGACCAAGGCCATACTCGGACACATTTGTTGTGGGCAGTGCCTGTGCTGTGGAACCCCCCTCGGCTCCCCTGCTGGGGTCAGAGGCTGGGGGTGGGGTGCTGCCCACGGCTGCCCTGGCCCAGCAGCAGACGCTCAGCTGGTAAAACGTGTGGCTCAGCCAGAGGCAGATGGAGCTGGGGGTCCCCAGGGCAATGGCGTGGGTACTACTTGGGCCCCTGCCCCGAGGCCTGGACACCACTGGGGTCCTCGGTGCTCAGGGGCCCACCCCCCTGCAGCCTGGCGGACGCCCCTGAGGGCTCGATGACTCCCTGTTAGTCTTCAGGGATTCGGAGTGAGACTGGTGATTCAGTGGTCTGCCTAATTAGGCCTCCTCATTAATAATCCATTCCTGCTAATGACCTTCTCTCCTCCATGACATTAAAACTGTCAGTGGGCTGGTGGGTAGAGGAAGGCAGCCAGGAGGCCTGGGGTCCCCCGGGGTGGGGTGCTGGGGGAGGCTGGGTGGGGCTGTGTGCGGGGTCCCTGCTCCCGGCATTGTCATGAGACGCTCTGGAGGGTGGGTGGGGCTGGGCAGGGAACCCAGGTGAGGCCTCTGCGTCCTGTGGTCAGCAGGTGTGGGTTGTGGTCTATGGCTGGGGTGACCCAGGCCCTGGGGGCAGAAGCCTGGGGATGGTGGAAACGACAGGATGAGGTTTGGAGGGAAGGAGGCTTGGAGCACATGTTTGGGGCAATCCCATGAAGTGATGGATAGAAGTAATGACAGCCCTTCCTGTGGAGCGGGGCCTGGGCCACGGGGCAGGGGACAGATGAGGAAATGGGTCGGGTGGGGAGGCACCCAGCACCGGCCACTTCCTACCCACCCAGGCTCTTCCCCCAAGATCCAATCCCCACCAGGCCAATTCTGCCCACGGGCTGAGAATCATAGCAGATTGAGGACAGAGGACACGGTGGCTCTGGGGGGGTGACAGGTGAGTCAGGCCAAGGCCCAAGGACGCCCAGGTGCCAGCCCTGCCCACCTCTGGGGCAGGCCGGCCGCAGTCCTGCTCCCACCGTCCCCTCGGCAGCACAGAAAGGAGTCCTCTGTCAGGTACAGTCACAAAACTTCGAAGACTTAATTAAAATCAAGCTCCAATTACTCAGATGTCATTGACTCGGGTCTTGACCGGTGGGGAAAATATGATCATCATTATGGGAAACGTCGATATTAGGCCATCGACCATTCTTCTCCACACAGAGCTGGCCAGGGCCCTACTGCGCTCTGGCCCAGGCCACTCAGCCCTGGCTCAGAACCCCCGTCCGGGCCCTTCTGGTAGGGATGGCCCTGTCACTCCCCGGCTGGCATCCACGTCCATGCCCTGCTGGCTGAGCTCCAGGCACTCACAGAAACGGGAGCTGCTGGCCGGCTTGACAGTTTCTGAAAAGTGTGCATCTTGGGGTGGCTCCATGGAGGTGGCTGCGGTCTTCTTGCTGTTGCAGTGGGGACCCCTGGCTGAGTCTCACTGGGGTCCACGGCTCCTGCCCAATCAGCCCCATGGCCTTGACAGAAACCCCTCTCACTCAAGTGGGTTTTGAGGCCTGGAGCCCATTGGGCAGCAGCTGTCCAGCGACCTGCATCGGACACCTGGGCCTCTGTGCCCCTTAGTTCAAACCCCTGGGTTCAGCCTCTGCAGGGGAGCGAAGATGGAGAGCAGGACACATCAACAGAGGTAGATATCCAGGAGGAAGGAGGTGACACTGTGTGGGGCTGGGAGAAGTGGCTTAGACCAGGGACCCTTGGGCCTGTCCTGGGGCCGAGGGGCAGCATACCCATGAGGCCTCAAGGGCAGCCCAGGGCAGAGGGAAACCCCGGGAGACAGTCAGGCTGTGGGAGAGTAAGCCACCTAATCTAGTTTTCTGTTTTTCCTTAGAGAAAGAAATATAAACCCTCAACTCTCCTGCCCTTAAAATAAAAAGTCGGCTAAAGCGCTTCTCATAAATGCAGCAAATACTCAAGCCTCGTGCGATTCTTGATCAGGGTGCTGGGGGTGAAGGCCAGGCAGGGGTGAGAGGTTGGGAGGTGAGGGGACTCAGGCAGAGGGAGATGGAGGGGACTTGGCCAGTGCTGGCTGCAGCATCCGTGTTTTGTCTCTGTGTCCCCTGCCCCCTCCCCAGGCCGCATGTGGCCCTGCGAGGTCAGGACACGAGGCTCCAAATGGCCTTTGACATGTGGGCCATGGTGGAGATGATTAGAGGACGCTGGGCTAAGGGGGTCGAGAGCTTGCGGGACGAGCGTGGGGCCATCCCTGCTGGCCATGCTTGGCCTCCCCTGACCACCTGGCCACAGCCTTTCCAGCCGGGCCCCGCCCGTGTTGTGCTGAGTCTTTGTTACTTTAATTAATGCCCAGCTTCCTGACGCCTAATTAAACTGGAATCGCTCCATGTCCATGCGTCCCATTAGATACAAGTTAATGCAAGCGTCGCTGTGGCAGTGCAATGAGGCTGGCCTGTCCCCGGGGAGGGGCCCAGAACACAACGGGATGATGGATGGCGGCACACAGGGAGGGCACCAAGCCTGGGCCCGGGAGGGTGCCCTTCACTGGGCTGCACATGTCAGGGCCCAGCCCGAGGGAGCCTGACCCCCTTGGGGCCCTGGGCCTCCAGCTTCCGCCGCCTGAGGGGAGCCTGGTTTCTCCCTGTTGACACTCTCTGTTCTGATTACCTGAGAAACTCGTGCCCGTGTAAGAAAAATTGGAAGTGCAGAAAAATGAGAAAAGGGAAACTGCAAAAACAGGTGCCCATTTTCCTGCCTTGGGCTCCTCTGCAGCTGGGGCTGGGGGCTGGGGCAGGGGTCCCAGGAGTGGGCTGTGGGCACAGAGGCTGGTAGGGAGGAGCCCTGTACCCCAGGAGCTGGCCGTACCAGAAGGACCCCTGGGCAGGAGGGCAGCAGGGCTGGGAGCAAACTGGGGGTCCGGGCTCCTACCCTGATGGCCTCGCTGACCAGGGCAGCCCTTGTGGGGGCTCTGTTAGGGGCCAAGGGGCGTCCTGCCTGGTTGGTCTGTCACCCCTGAGTCTTGGTTCTGTTCCAGGAGGAATTGGGTGGGGTGAGGAGTGGACTAGAGGAAAGGCCACTCTGGGCAGCTCCATGGAGGTCATTACGTGGGCGCCAACTGTCCTCAGGTCTGGGCTCCCACATAGGGCCTGGGGGACCCCCGAAGTAGGGACGGCCCTGGCCGGAGGGCAGAGCTCAGGGTTGGGGTAGCTGCAACAGTGGTGGGGTAGGCACAGGTGTGGGGGCCCGGGCTGGCGTCAGGCTGGTGGTGCCACAGGGCTGGGCACTCCCTCTATAGCTCGTACGCTGTCTGGTCCCCTCCTGAGGCCAGGGCCATGTCCACCTTGCCCCTACAGTCCTTCAGTGTCCAGCTCAGTGCACATGAGGGCTGGGTGGGCGTGTGTCTTAGGAGATGTCCCATGTCCCCAGCCCAGGGACACCCCATGGCTCGGTGTTCCTGCCATGTTCCTGCCCGAAGGACTTGGCCCCCAGAGCCCCACTGTGTGTTTGGCTCCCCAAGCCCCTCTTTGGTGCTGTGGCGTTGCTGCTGTTTGCACAGAGCTAATCCGGGGCATGTTTGTTTAGTGAGATTGCCTCTGCCGCCAGACGCGAAGCAGGGAACGTGTGGGTGTGGTGGCCCGAGGGTAGCACTGCCCGCTGCCCGCTGCCCGCACCCTGCAGCCAGCCCGGAGTGCCGGAGGCACGGTCCTGAGGCGGCCACCACCGTGGGTCACTGGACCCGCACAAGCGGGTCCCTGCCCAGTGGTCCATCACATCCAGCCCTTCGTCCAGTCTCCGTGGTTCTGAGCTGCCCAGGGAGGGGCCTGGCCCTGGGCCCGAGGTCAGAGGAGCAGCCCCCTTCCCTGGGGGAGGGTGACCCAGAGCAGCCTGCCCACTCGCAGGTACGGGAAGAGTGGGAGGTAGCAGATGTGGACTCTGGGGACCTGGCTGTGGGGAGGGGCAGTGCCAGCCTGTGGCCAAAATGTGGCCCTAGAGCCAGGGACAGGGCTCACCTCCTCGCTTTGCCGTTTATTTACAGGCCGGGGCACCTTGGGCAGGTGTGTCTCCTTTCTGAGCCAGTGGGTGAGGACCAGCCTCTGGGATGGTGGGCCACGTGCTGGCTAAGCTTGGCTGCCCAGGCATCCTCGGCAAACAGCAGCCAGGCAGCTGGCGTTGAAGGCAGCCGGCCCTGCCTCTGAGCCCAAATCCCACTTCAGCACCAAGACCCCATCTTGGCAAGGGTTCACCTGCTGAGGTCCTGGGTTTACCACACACCTGATCCACTCAGGACTAGGAGGCCCTGGGCTGCTTCTTACCCACAGTCTTGGGGACGTTTCTGTTCATTTTTTTCCGGAAAGGAGCTCACGAGGGCATCTGCCCAGAACCTCGGGAGCTTCAGTTGGACGAATTTTCCAGAGGTCTGGGGTCCAGGTGGGCCTCTGCCCCTTTGCCTGCCCCGGCACTCTGGTCTGAGGCGGGCCTGTGGGGACCCAAGGAGGTCCCTGATCCTCCATGACCTCGGTCTTTGTTCCTCCCTGGACCCAGGTGGCCTGGGATACCTCTGACCGCAGATGGAGGGTGGACGTGATGCTGAGCGGGGCCCTGGGCCTTCAGAGCCTGGAGCTTCTGCCTCCTGCTCTGGGCCTCGAGCTGCCACTTAAGGAGTCTCACCACTGGCATGGCCACGTGGAGAGGGGCGACCTGCTGAGCCCGGCCAGGCAGCCAGCCCGCCAAGGCCAGGAATGTGCTGAGTGGCACCCAGGGACCCAGTGGACGTCACACAAAAGGGAAACTCAGCCCCCACAGCCCAGCCTGGATTCTGACCCCCAGACTGAGCACATGGGAGCCATTGGGTCTGTCTGTCACCTGTGGAAGGTAACCAGGCACAGCCTCTCCCCTTTCCTTGACTTCCCCTCAAAGCCTGTGGGGAAGTGACTGGTCCAAGGGCTGAAAGCCCTTTTTCAGGAGCCTGGCCTCCTGAAAAAGTCCCCAGTCAGGCCGGCCTGGGGGTCCAAGGGGGGTTGGGGTCAGGGTCTGACTCAGAGCTCCCTTTCTAACACTAGTCTGGATCCCATCCAGCACCGGTGGCACAGAGGATGGTGACAGATGCTTCTCACACTGGCGAGCTCCTACTTATGCCTCAAAGCCCAACTCCACAACTCCCCCCATTGGTACATCATGGCACCCATGCCTTCCTCTGCTACAGCACCAACCACTCTGTGGTTTTAAGTGTTTAAGGAAAGTCCTGTGCAAGGTTTAGTTGACCCGGTCTGTCTGCCTGGGAGGGCATGAGCTGCTCAGGGCGCTTGGGTCCCCTATCTTGCCAGGCACACAAGGGACACATGGACGAGAATACAGAGTGTGCTGGTGAAGGTCCTGGTCGGGGCGGGGGGACACACCAACCCCCTGGGAGGGGCAGGGGCTGGCGGGGCTGGCGGGGCTGGCAGGGCACCCAGCTCCCACCCTTCACCTCCCGTTGTTTTAATAGCAGCTGAGGAGAAAACAAGGACTTTCCAGCCGGCACAGATACTTCCTCCTGCGCATTTTACAGTCCACGGCTGCTGCGAACTCTGGGCTTCTGTCGGAGCTGGAAGATTCATAGAATATGCCTGAGTTTTTATGTTCAATGATCCCAGTCCCCATGGGGGGCCCATGAGCTGCCCTGTGTACCACCCAGGCCCCTGATTCTGTCTCAGCCCCATCCCCACCCTGGCCCCCACCTGCCTTCCCAGGGGCTCTGGTGAGCTCTGAATGCTATACCTGTCCCATTACCCCCCCACTTCTCTCCCCTGCCGTGGGGCTGGGTGATCTCCGCTGTTACAGCCAGGGCTGGGGGACCTGGGCCCGGGGGTGGGGGGTGGAAGTGGGGGCTGTGCGCCCACCAGGACCCGTTCCTCAGGCTCAGCCTCCCTGGGCCTCAGCTTCCTCTCCTGGAAAGAGGGTATATGAGTAATGTGGTTGCTGAGAAAATTCTTGTCCAGAGCTTGGCACTTGGAACCGTGACGGGGCTGGGCTGGCGCCTCGGCGGGGCCCCCCAGCAGGCGGAGGGCACGGGTGCAGCTCATCAGTTGCGGCCTCACGTCCCTTCGTTACGGTGCCAGCAGAAGATGTTCTCTGATTAGTCCGCTGAATTATGAATTAGGTTCCGGGTCCCTGTGCAGCTGTTCCCGGCTTGTCATCCCCACCACTTTATTTCCCCATCTGCTTATAAAACCAGGAGCGCCGTCCTGCAATAAACACTTCAAACGCTTTTTTTAGGGGCTAATTAATCGTGTTGCATTTCTCCGACACAGCAGCAGGCTGGACCTGCTCCGAATTCCCAATGCCGGCACAGCTCACCGAGGGCCTGGGGAGAGGCTGGGGTGCCTCAGGGCCCAGAGCCTGGGGCTGCAGGTGGCCTCCCCAAGTGCATGTCCCTGTAGGTAGCGCCCACCCCTGTTCTGGCAGGGTTCTTCCTGCTCCCTGTCCCCTGGACCACAGGACGTCCCTCCCCTCCAACTCACCGTGACACATCCAAGGTCAAGTTCATGCTCCTCCCCTCCCCCTGCCACTGGCAGTGCAGACTCTATGGCCCCCAATCCCCCCGCCCCCGACAGCGTCCAAGCTCCCTCGGCGCCCATGCTCACGCCTCCTGCCTTCGTGCATTCCATCTCCCTGCCCCAAGCACCCCCGGCCTTCATCAGCTGGAGTTTCTCCCACCCCTAAGATACTGTTCCCACATCCCCCTCTTTAGTGGAGTCCCCCTCTGCTCTGCGCTTGGAGGCCCAGTGCAGAATGTGTGGAGGAATTTTAAAACAATGACATTAATAAGGAAACAAAAATCACAATTATTGAGTTACAAAACAGGGAACTCTGAGGCAATTAAGTTATAGCAACCATTTGACTGTTCCTGATGGCGGGGGAAGGGGCTTTTTTTTTTTTTTTTTTGCGGTACGCGGGCCTCTCACTGTTGTGGCCTCTCCCATTGCAGAGCACAGGCTCCGGACGCGCAGGCTCAGCAGCCATGGCTCACAGGCCCAGCCGCTCCGCGGCATGTGGGATCCTCCTGGACTGGGGCACGAACCCGTGTCCCTTGCATCAGCAGGCGGACTCTCAACCACTGCGCCACCAGGGAAACTTGGAAGGGGCTTTTTATTGAGATGATTCTCACGGTGGACTCTGCATTGCTCCAGTAAGAGGTCTGGGTGTTAAGCCTGCGGCCAGGTGCCAGGGTCCCCATCCAACCCCTGTGGGACCCGGGAGGCGTCCTTCCCCAGGCCAGGAGGGTTCCCGCGGGTGGTGTGGTCATGCCCTTCGGAGCTGGTTCCTCATCTTCAGATGATGGGAAGGCAGGGCCTCGGCGGTGTTCCCCAGGAGAGGGTCCTGCTGTTCAGAGCACAGGGCCTGGCAGGGGCTGAGCCTTGGTCCCGCTCGTCTGTTGGGCCTCCAGGCCCAGGGGTCATGGGTGCCCGCCCTCACCTCGGTCCACACCACAGGGACCCGGGAGGGCTTTGCTCCTTTGACCGGCGAAGGAGGCTGAGGCAGGGGGAGGCTGGGAGAAGGCCGAGCTCCCTCCGCATGAGCCCCAGACCCCTCAGGCCAAGGGTGCAGGGTGACGGAGCTCGGCCTGGGAGAGGTGGGCCCCCGGAGACTTGAGGGAGCATGGCCACAGGGGGACACCAGGACACGTGAGTCCTTGCACATGCAGGGAGCACGCTAGCTGCTGTCTTGCTGTGGATCCCCCAGAGCGGCCCTGACCCCAGGCTGGTGGCGGGGGCTGGTTTGGGGGCAAAGTTGGGTGGGGCAGGGCAGGGCTGGGGGGACAGAGAGGCCCACTGGAACTGTGAGGCCTGGAGAGGACCCCCTGGAGGGGATGTAGACTAGCGTCCCGCTGGGCCGGGCTCCACTCAGGACACTTTGACGGGCTGTTAATCTTTACGCCTCCATTTAATTCTGCGTGTCATCCCCTGTCAGGCAAGCCCGGTGGCTGGGATTTACACCCCGAGTTACAGGGCTCAGGCTGGTCGGAGGTGAAACAATCACCCATCAATCAGCACTGACTGGCTCCCTCGGGGCTGGCGGGTGCGGAGGGGAGGGCAGGTGTATGGGACCCCAGTCACCATCTCTGGCTCCATTTCCGAGAGGCTTTGGGGTCAGCGGCCCGGCCTGGAGGAGCCTGGGGTCTGCACTTGGACGTTGTGGACGTGGACACTGTGATACAGGAAGCCCGTGTGTCCTGTGTGATGCTAACCCTAACCTAACCACCCAGGAAGCGAGGTGTCCAAACGACAGAGGGGGCCTCGACTCGCCTTCTGAGGACCAGCATGAGGGATGGGAGCTACTAGGTGGGGATGGGAGCCCCAGATCAGCTCCTGAACCCCTTGGAGATATTCTGTGCCTTGGTTTCCCTCCTGTGAGCTCCGGGCAGTGGAGGGTGGAGGAAACTGGGGGGCCCCGTGGAAGGTGGGCTATGCAGATGCCCAGGCCAAACCTTGCAGGGATCTTCCTGGGGAATGAGAGGGGCAGTGACCTGGGAGCTCAGAGGGAAGAAGGGCTGCAAGGTGTTGGGGTGAGGTGATGGGTGATGTGAGGGGTGAGGTGAGGGGTGAGGTGAGGGGTGAGGTGAAGGGTGAGGTGAGGGGTGAGGTGAAGGGTGAGGTGAGGGGTGAGGTGAGGGGTGAGGTGAGGGGTGAGGTGAGTGATGGACATTCCCACACCTCCCAGTCTTGTGCTTCGTCCTCCAGTGTGAAGGTGCCTTGGTTTTGGGTCCCTGGAGGGGCTGCTCTGGGCACAGGGGTTGGGGGGCAGGGCTGCCACTTGCCGTGGGGGAGGGGCCTTAGGGACCCCTGCAGCTCTGGCCCAAGAAGGCAGTGGCTTCATCGCACTTGCACTGGCAGACCAGCTGGGAGCCCCTCTCCCAGGTGCCCTGTGTCATGGTTCCTGCTGTCCCCTGGCCCTCCCCCCACCCCTGCCACGCCCAGGCAGCTGCACTGACATTTGGAGCCCTGGGAGCCTGTCCGGAAATGTCAGGCTGGGGGCAGGGGGCTTCGCCAGAGACCACGGGGGTGCTGCTGGAGCTCTGGGGCCGCTGTAGTTGCTGAGGGACCAGGCCCGTCCCCATGGTTTTACTGCCCTGCTAGGCCTCTGGTCAATGAGTGAGGGTGCCCTGGGGCTGAGGCGTCTGAGGGAGGCCTATTGGTGTCACCGAGTCACCGGGCCCCTTGCTGTCAGGCACATGGGGGTTGTGACGAGGGGCACCGGGGACCGTGGGCTGCCAGGAGGCAGGCGGGAGGGTCTGTGTTGGGAGAGGGCAGGGGCGGTTATGGGATGGGGGCAGCGGGGGACACAGTGGCAGGGAACCAAGCACCCCGGGGAGGCCCCTGCAGGACAGAACCGCTGTCCTCGTGCTCTGCTGCCCAGTCTGGCCAACCAACCCGCCTGCACCGCCCCATGGCCGCCACCTTCCTGGCCCCAGCGCCCTCCCTGGAGGCCCTCCTGGAGAGCCCCTTGCTCCTCAGCCCAGGGAGGGCCACCCACCCCCGGGCCACGGCCCTGGTTGGGGAGGGGCCAGTCCCTGGCAGGTGGCTCTGAGGAGGCTTCCCCATGGGGCTGGCTCAGTGATGAGGGGCAGGACCTCAGTCCACTGTCACCATCATGGTCCACGGGACCTCCGCGTGGCCCTTCTCCCTGGAGAGGCCAGGGCTCAGTCAGCCTGTGACCGCGGGCCCCTCCTCCATGCAATGGGTTGTGTCGGCCGCGCTCTACCCCTCCCACTCCTACTCTCCACCTCTCACTCCTCTGGGTGACAAAGTCCCCTTTTCCTGGACTCGTGTGTCCACCCTAGAGAGAAGCCTGCGTCTGCTCAGGCTTTGGGCCACGTGGGATCTTCCAAGTGCATGGACACTGTAACGACGCTGACCTGGGCCCGGTCCCGGCCAGCATGCTTCCTGTGCACCTGGCCCTTTCCGTACCCCCGTCTGCCTGCCTGCCCCATGGCTGGGGACAGCTGCCTTGCCTGTATTGCTCAGGCAGGCTGGCCATGTCTGGTGGGGCTAGCCTTCAAGTCCAGCCACTCCGAGATGTGCTGGGCTCGGTGCTGTGTCTGCCCCATGTGGCCCCCGGCAAGTGCCCCCCGTCCCCCATACCGAGCTGGCCCAGGCTCTGCCCTGGGTCAGACTCGAGGGTCCCTCAGGACAGTGACTGGCTCCGAGTCAGGCTGAGCCTGGCCCAGGGTCCACAGCCAAGGCCCAACCCTCTGTGCAGGGCCTCTGGGAGGCCCCTGGCCCCTCGAGGGCTCAGGGTTAGGCAGGGGGGACAGGTGGCTGTTTTGAAGTCCCTGGCACAGGATCGCACCTGGGGCGCCAGGTGCACAGTGGGACAGATGGCTCTTGGCAGGACAGGAGCCCCCACCCTTCAGGGCCAGCTGCCCCCTGCTGGCATGGAGCACAGCTTCCGGCAGACCCAGAGGGGTCAGATCCCGCGGTGCCCAGGATACCGGGGATTCTTGGTGCCGGTATCTGGAGCTTGATGTGCACGTAGGGTTGGGACCCAGGAGTGCCGGGCTGCAGAGGAAGTCCAGGAATGCACAAGTGTGTCTGTTTCCTCCATGGGGTCAATTCCTGGCAGACCACCGGTCCCCAGTGCCTTGCCGACACTGCCCCTGGCAAGCAAAAATTTTGCTGGCTCCGTGCCATCTCCCACCACATGGGGCCATCACAGACGCAGCCCCCAGGTGCCCTTGCCAGCCCAGCAGTGCCTTTGGGGCCTTCACCTGGAGCATCCCTTGTGGGGCCCATCCCAAGAGGAAAGACCCTGCAGGGAGTCCTGAGGTCTGGGACTGGACCCAAGGGGACGTGAGTCCCCGTGGGGTGCTTGGAGACACCCCAGAGGCCCAGCTGGCTCCTGGCCTGGCAGCTCCATTGCACTCTGGGTCCAAAACCTGATGTCCCCAATCCCAGGAACACCTTGGAAACCACGTAAAACAGTGACAGGCTGCCAATTGTTTGAGCAGCACACAGCGGCCAGGGCCAATTAGCTGAGATTCTCAGGGGCTCCCATGGGCTCAGGGCTGGGGTGGGGAGTGTTGGCCCTGGTGCCACTCCACCAACTGGGCCCCATTGACTCCAGAGATAGAGCCTGCCACCCAGGAAGCGACTCCTTGCAGGAGTGGGATGTTTTTTCTCTCCTTTTTTGGTTCAGATAGAGGGACGTCCGTCGAGGTGCTGATAAGGCCTGCAGGGAGCATACGGCCAAAGGCTGGAGCTGGGTAGGGCCACCTCTGGACACAGACACAAAGCACAGAGAAGTCCCGCAGGGGACCCCTTAACCTTGTTTAACCCAGAGTTCCCCGGGGGACCTTCTTCCTGGCTCTGTCCTGGTCTGTGTGTGGATGCTGCCAGGCTGGGGCTGCCGTCTTCCTGCTCTGCCCTGGGCCTTGTGCAAGGGCTTGGGGTGAGGCTGGGACTGCCCAGGACAGTGGGAGGTGGGGATCCCAATCCCCAGACACCTCCTCTGAACTGGTGCCAAGATTAAGTCATTTCATGTCCTCACTGGACAGTGCTTGCAGGAGGTGCCCACTTGGGTACCCTCCGGTGGGGCCCCCCCATGTGTCGGGACGAGTGCCCCTCCTAGCTCTGCGTGGAGCTGAGCTACCAGATCAGGGCTGCAGACCTGCGGGTCCGGGCCTCGCGGGGTTTCATAACATGTTTTGTTTTCATTCTGTTTGTATGGATACCTTCTATTTGTCGCCTGCAATGCTTGTTTTCCATTTCCAGTGGTGCTGTAAGATTTCCTTTCAAAATATAATCATTTAAGTAAAAAAAAATCCATTTGAAGGAAACCCTCCAGTAAATAATAGTGAAGCAGGTGGGCAGATGCAGGATGGAGCAGAGTGTGGTGGGCCTTGGTGGTGGGCAGGGTGAGGGTTGCAGGCAGGGAGGTGTTGGGGAGAGGGTGGGGAGGGGTTGGGGACCCCCCTGTTGCTGCCTGGTCAGCTGGGCCCCATTGGCCACTGTCCTGAGGCCGTGGAGCCGTTGGCCGTTTGCGTGTTGAAGTGGCCGTGGCCATGCTTGTCCAGCCCTGGACTCCCCTGGATCTCACACCTACTTGTGCCCTTAACTTGTGTCTAACTGTACTTTTTATTTGCCTGTTAACCTTCCAGCATATGTATTCATCAGGAAGGTGCCCAGGAAAGGAGTGTTTGGGGGAGTCTAGGGTGCCCTGAGTCGGCAGGGGGCTCCCAGAGTCCACCTCAGTCGGGGCCTTCTGCGCGTGGACTCACACACGTAGTGGAAGGTCCCGCCGCCCCACACACTCCCTCTTCGCAGGGGTAAACTGAGGTCCAGGGTGCTGCCCCTGCCCGAGGTGTGTGGCTCGGAGGGCAGGCCCTGACCTCTGTTCACCACCCCCCCGACCGAGGGCTTGCGAGGCTGTGCACAGGGCAGGCCATCCAGGAACTGCTTGTTGGGACTTTGTAGCTGTCGCCCTGTTCTCCCCACACTTTCCTGGCCTGTGGAGCAGAGGTGGGGTGGGTGATGAGGTGCGGGACGGGCTGGACCTGTCACCAGAGGTCACGTCGTCCAGCTGGTGAACTCACACGAGCAGGGTCCAGGATGGACACTGTCGGGGCCTGGACACTCCTTATGGGGGCAGGAAGGGGGGCCTGGCACAGTTGGGGCATCTGTGGGGCATCTGTGGGCCTGGGTCTAAGTCCTGACCTGGCTGCCCCTTGGCGAGGACAGGCAGGGCTTGGCCTCAGTGTGCCCAGCTGTCCCCTCCGCCAGGGTCTGTGGGCGTGGTGGGCCGGGGCTGCAGAGCCCAGGGGACGTTCACAAGAAGTGGGCTGGGGAGCCCTGGTGGCACTCGGCCCCGCGCCCTCTCTCCGTACAGACAGGATGGGGGTAGTGGTGGGCTCTGCAGCCGACTGTCTGGGCCTCACTCCCTCACTCCAGTTGTCCCCCCCATCCCGCAAGGAGACCCGGCCCAACATCCTCTTCCCACCAACTGAGGGGTGACTCCCACTGGGACTCGTGGGTGAGACCCACTGTGCACCCCCTATCCAGGCCACGCCCTCCTGGGACACCCTTCCCCAGCCCCATCACCCGCTGCTCCGTCCTGTGCCAGACCAATCCTGGGGTCATTTCCGGGATTTCATGACAAGACGCTCGAGCAGGTGTTGCCAACCAGTCGACCCCAGGCCGCCCCGTGGGGCATCCCCCGCAAGCAGGGGCCTTTCCAGAAGGTCATGGACTCCCAACCCAGCTGAGAGCACTGCCAGACAAGCTATAATCCCTGGGCGGGGGCAGGGGGTGAGGGCACCAGGGGTGGGGGCACCCAGGGGCTCCCTGCGAGCCAGCCTGGGAACCAGGCTGGTGTGAGGATTAACAGAGGGTGTGTTGTAATAAAGAGCAGGAAGTCACTGGCAACCCTGCCTCACCCATGCCCCTCAGGGCCCCCAGCCTGCCTGACCCCTCCCCATAGGGCAGACCCACACGTGGCCTCTGGGGCAGGCACTCTGCCTGAGGCTGTGCTGGGCTCTGGGGGTCTCACAGCACAGAGCTCCTGAAGACCCAGCCCAGAATCCTAGGACCACTCCTCCCATCTCAGGGCCTGGAAAGGGTGTCAGGCGTGTGAAGCCAGGCAGCCCGTGAGCATCTAGTGTGCCAGGCTCTTGCAGGTGCATGGCCTCCCTGTGAATCAGGCCTGGTCATCCTAGGTGGGGTGGGGACACAGGGGTCCCAGAGGTGCTGGGTGCTCATGGTGTCCCATTGGGGGTCCAGGGCCCCTGTGCCAGACCGAAGGTCACCCCTGGGCCTGGCTGTGTGTCCTGGCGTGTGAGCTCTGAGCACTGGTTGGGCCTTGGGAAGGTGGGGCTTCCCAGGGGCAGGGGCCGGCTCTCAGCCGGATGCGGCCCTGTTTCAAGCCTGGATCAGCCTTGACCTTCAAGCAGGTGTTTCTGCGCTGCCCACTGCCTGCCTCCCTGCCAGAGGCCTGCAACCACCTGCTGTGTGCCTACCTTTCACTTAAACCTTAGGATAGGGCCTGTTGTCAGCCCTGGGCCACCCCCCAACCCCGTCCTCCCCCTCCCGGCCAGGACACTCCTGGTCCGACCTCCAGCTGCCACTCAGGGTCTGCAACCCAAGGGCCCCACCGAGACATAGGGCTTACTGTCACCACCTTGGCTCCCTGAGCCCTGGTCAGCCCAGGGAGGTCTGAGAGGGACCTTAGTGAGTGGATCCCAGCCCAGCTGTTTATTTCCCCGTGCAAACCTGTCCCTGCAAACGCTCAGCACCCGCCGCGGGGGCAGTGGGCAGGGGCAGCAGGCGGTGGAGTCTGTGGGCCGCCAAGAGGCCTCCTGAAGCCTCACACCCCGGCACACAGGAGCCCTGCTGCCTCACCTGGCCTCCCGAGTCCCTAGGTCTGCCCTCCTCCACAGGCCCCTGACCGTGCCCATTGGCCTCTCCCGGGTCATCACCACCTCCTCCACGCTGGCCTCTGAGGCTGATCATATGAGAATTAGGGGCAGAAATGAAGAACAGGCTTCTCTGGGGACAAGGGTTCAGGACGCTGGTCTTGGTCACCACTTTGGCTGGTGGCCTTGGGATGGTCAGTGCACCTCCCCGTAAGTAGGGCCATGAGGACTGTCCTGTCTCAGAGACCATGTGAGCCCCAGGGGAATGAGGCAGGGGACACCCCCAGCTCTGCCCTGCACATTTGTGTCCTCTATCAGTGGCAGCTGCCTCCCCTGGCACTCTCCCTGGCCCCAATCAGGGCTGGCCAGACACCCTGATGGGCTCTGTTCCTGCTTTGAGCCCATGTCCGTGGTGGTCCCTGCTCAGTGCGAGGGGGAGGGAGTAAGGGTCCTTTCTGGGGGTGCGGGGATGCTGCTATCAGGCGAGAGAGTGAGATGCTAGTCGGGGCCCTGGGGACACACCACATGACTGGCTCTGTGGGAACCACTGGGCAGGTCACCCAGCCTCCAGGGTCCTCATGCTTCTCTGCCAGGCGGTCAGACACCGGGCCTGTTGTCCAGGCTCACACATGGGAGCAGCCCTCTCTGAGGGACCGGGAATGATGCCCTACAGACAATATTGATGCTGTTTCCTCCCTAAACAACCAAATGCCAGATATTAGTTCCAGCTCTGCTGGAAACAAGGAAATCGATGCCCAAAGATCAAGGAGCACAGACCTGAGATGCCCTTCATGGTGGCATCCCGGCGGGAGGCAATGTCAGCGGGAGGGTCAACAGAGCTCTTGACAGGTGGACCCATCCTGTCACCGCCCCTCCCCCAGCGCAGACATTCCTGATCAGGCTCCGGGAGGTGGGGGGCCCGGCTCCCTCTGCACCGTGAGGTTGACTCAGCTTCCCCAGAGGCAGCAGTGGGACCCCATCCCAGCACCTTCTCACTCCACCACGGGGCATGCCTGGGGCATGGGGCATGCACCTTCCCACCGGCCTCCTCCTGGGAATCTCCTGCAGGAGGTTCCCAGTGCTCCTGGGCCCATGGCTTGCTTGCAGCTTCCAGGAAAGGCTCCTGGCCTCCTCGGTCCCCTGCAGCCTCCACGCTCCATCTAGGACCCCACCTCTGTGTCCCCCCGCCCTGCCCCCCTGCTCGGGAGCTGGTGCCTCTGTCAGAAGTGGGAGTGGGTGTGGGGCAGACTCTGGCTGGCTGGTCAGCCTCCCGGTGCCTGGCGCCCAACGTGGAACCAGGGAGGTACCAGCGGCCTGGAGAATGAGGGCAGTGGAGCCTCTCGGGCACCCTCCGCACCCTGGGGGTGGGCAAGCCAGGCTCTGAAAGGTGGGGGCCTGCATGGAGTCCCCCAGCTTGTGAGTTCTGTGAGCTGAGTGCCTGCTGGGTGGTGTAGAAGGAATGTCTCTGTCCCCCTAATGCAAGTGTTAGAATCCTAACCCCCAGGGCATGGTATCAGGAGGGGGGGCCTTCAGGAGGTGATTAGGTCATGAATGTGGAATCCTCATGAACGGGAGTAGTGCCCTTAATCAAAGAGCCCCAGAACTCCCTAACCCCTCCTGCCATGTGAGGACCCCGTGGGGACCTCTCACTAGACACCCAATCCGCCTGTATCTTGATCTCAGACTCCCAGCCTCCAGAACTGCGAGAGATTCAGCCCCATGGCTGATAAACTGCCCAGTTCCTGACATTTTGTTATAGCAGCTGGAATGGATGGAGACAGCGTCCACTGTAAAACAGGGATGGGGTCGGGGGCATCTCCTGTAGACACACAGCAACGCTGGGGGTGCACGGTGGCCCGCCTGCCCAGTCCCCCTGCTGCCCCGTCCAGCTGGACTGCTGCCATCTCCCAGGGGTTTCTAAGGCCCCCATCTTGCCCAGGCCCCTCCCCATCCATCCTGAGACCTCCTGGTCCCACTTGGGCGCCCAGCCTTCCTTGTGGGGCTGCCTCTTGCAGCCCTGAAGACGGATGCTGCTCCACCTGCACGGCCCCTTCCTCTGCCCACAGCGGCCCCTCGGTCCCAGCATCCCTGGAGTGGGGTCCCACCTCCCAGGCCATCCTGGCTGTGCTCCCAGCCCCTGCCAAGGAGGTGTCAGAATTCCTGGCTTTTTGGAAGGAGTCCCTGAGTACAGCTCTATTTAATCTGGAAGGCTGAGATGCTTGGAGCACAAGCAACAGGGTGTTAATAATAATGGGCCAGCAGGTAGTGGAGCTGGAGATTTGCCCCCAAGGACTGCACAGAAGGAGGGATTTGGCACACACTGGAAGGAGGTGGGAGGGAAGGGCAGGGCCTCTGCTGTGACTGAGACTGAACCCAGCTACAGAGCAGATGGTCTGCCGGGCTCTGGCCTCCTCCCTGACTTTCATCCTACTTTAAAGATTGGCCCGGGATCAGAGGAGTGCAGGAGTGGCCAGGGATGGGCTTCCTCCTCCAGGAAGCCTCCCAGAGATGCCTCCAGACCTGGACCTCCAAGCTGCACAAAAGAAGAGTTTATTTGGGAGACACAGATTGTGGTAAAACAGAAAGAGCTTTCTGGGAGAGCGAGAGGGGCTTATAAAGGCTAAAGCCTTATGTGCTCTGACATAAGAGCCCCTTTGTCTTTAAGGGGTGGCTGTCATGAGTTGTTTTAGGGTAAGTGTCCAGTAAGTATCTTGAGTTTCTGGCAGATGTTCTGGGTGCTGCATTGGGACAGTAAGCGTTAGAGACGTCAGATTCTACCTGCCTGAGACGGGCACTGCTCGCACCTCCTCGATGGCTCTTGTGGCAACACCGACTGTGCCTTGACCTTCCTTCCACACATCAGCCTTGGGAGGGCAAGGAGCGCACCGTTCCCAAGAGACTGCCCAGCGCACGCCACCTCCTGAGCAGCCCCAGGGATCAGGACTCCAGGATGTCTGAGGCTGCGAGAGGCCTTGGTTCCTCAGAAGCTCATGGGAACAAGCAAACAGCCCCAGGGATCGGGACACCAGGATGCCTGAGACACAGTGACCGTGCTCCATCCCTGGGTGTGGGCAGGGCAGGAGCTGAGGTAGGCAAGGCCTGCCGGGCAGGGTGGCCACTGGCTGGCTGCTTGGCCTCCATTCATCAGCCTGCAGCTCTCCTACCCCAGCCTTTGAAGCTGCAATAAATATTGATTCGGGCAAATCGATGTGTTTCTGAGGACCCAGCTCGATAGCAAAGTTACAAGGATCAGGGCAGTCATCCACTCACTGAGTGTCCTCGCTGAGCCTAGGACTGGGGGAAGGGATGGGCAAAAAAGTGCTGTCCGCCCATCCAGGGGCCGGTGCCAATGGCTGGGTCCACCTGAGGGGAGGGGAGGAGCTTGGCAGGTACCGGCCCCTGGCCCTCACCTGGCCAAGGCCGAGGGGCCTGCTTCATGCCACCCCTGTCTGGGTGTCTCCCGTTGGTACCTGAGCAGGTCTGTGCTTGGTGGTTGAGGGTCTAGGCCACAACAGAGGACCCTGCCTCAGGGCTCTCTCTGCAGCCTCTGCTCTCCTTCCCTTGGTGGCATGGCCCCCCACGAGAGGGAGCTCACTACCTCACAAGCTGCCTCTTCCATCACTGCCCGCAGCAGCGCCTCATGATGGACCAGGGCCCCAGAGGTGGCACCCCTTCCCAAATGCACACTCTGGGGTGGGGGGCAGCCTCTGCCTGCTCTGGCCCCTCCAGCTCTGATCACTTCCTCCCTGAATCAGTCTGAATCCCTGGCTGGCCCTTGGGGCTCCCGGGGCCCTGGCCACCCCTCGGTACCTTTGCATGTGCTGCTCCCTTGGCCTGGAGCTCTCATCCCTCCCCATCTCTCCCCACCATTCAACACCTCCCCTCCTTCCTCTGAGCTCCGACCTGCCTGGAACTGGGGCCCAGACCCTCAGAGGATCCCCTCTGAGTCTCTCCAGGGGGGAGGCGGGGAGGACTAACTCCAGGCCACCTGGGTGGGTGGGTGCCTGGCCCTGCTCCCATCTGTCTCAGGGACATTCCTTCCCTCTCCTCCCTACCGCCCAGGCATTTCTGTGTCTCCAGCCCTCTCTGCTTCCTCCCTTCTCCTGGGACTCTGAGGCTAGGTCAGGTGCACTCTGGCGGGCGGCTGTATTTATGAGAATTGGGGAAATGCAGATGTGATGTTTCCAGCTAATAGAACCGAATCACTCGCGCCACCCCATTAGCAAGGAACCCGGCCCGTGTACATGATGCCCTGCACTGCCAAAGTGGGAGCCAAGACAGCGGTTTTATGACCCCATAAAACTTTGGGAGTTTATTGCTACTGAACAAACATGTAATCCAATGCTTCAGGTTCAATAAATGTAGCCAACGGCATCCCGAGCCGGTGGCGCTGCGGCTCCCACGGCCAGGCCAGGCTGCCATGCAGGCCGAGCACTGAGACATCCAGGGGCTTTGGAGCTGGTCAGTGATTGGCTGGCTGCAGGATGGGAGCAAGATTTATGGTGGCCAGGCTGAGGCCTGTCCTTCTGCACCCTGAACAGCCCAGCGGTGGGGCAGAGGGGAGGAGCAGCGCCTGGGACCTGGGCTCTAGGCAGAGGGTTAGCCTGCAGCCCCCAGGCGAGGGGCTGGTCTGAGGGTGCTGAGGTAGAGGCCACAGCAAAGGGAGTGTGTGTGCCCCAGAAAGAGGTGGGCCCTCCCCTAGGAGGGAGGGGCAACAGGACAGGCTTGGGGAGGGGTCAGTGGCTATGTCTTACACGCCAGAGACCCCCCACCCACTCCCCCATCCAGTCACCTAGCCATCCCTCCGCACACGTCTGTACATCCACCCCTCCATCCCTCCACCCCTCCACCCGTTCATGCGTCAACCTGGCCATCCCTCCACGCAGGAAGGGCCACTGCAGGTGAAGGCTCAGCCTCTCACCACTCAGGACGCCGACGTCCCACCCACTGAGCCCGCCCCTGTGGATGGTAGATGGGGCCCTTCTGTGCTGCCCGGAGGGCGGGCTGGTGGGCCAGGGCTGGGGCGTTGGAGGGGCTCCCCTCTGGGGAGGCGGGTGTTCCCCTGGCTCCAGGGCATTCCCTCCTCTGAGTTTGCTTGCATCCTTGGTGCTCCGGCTTCGCTTAGGCTCGTGCTGTGTCAATGTTTCTGTCACGTTAGCATCAGAACTTTGCCGGATTCATCTCTTGCCTTTTCAGCGTATGGCTCCGTCTGAGCCCCTGAAAGTTTAGCTCCCGGTGTCCCTGCCTTTGCTTTTAGGAAGTTCTTCCCACTGGGGCACTCGGTCGATATTTGTCTGTTGGCTTCAGCTCCTTTCAGTGGCTCCAGAGCCTTGTCAGCGGGCAGCCCCCATCGCCACGCGAGACTCAGGGGTCCCCCCTCCCAGTGGAAACTTTCCTCCACAGCCTGAGTTGCAGCTACTAAGGGGACGGATGCACAGAGCAGAAGGCAGGTGTGGAGTCAGGACTGAGGACGGGGCAGTCGGAGCCAGGCGGCTGGAGGAGAGGGTGCTGGGGCGAGCCGGGGATGCCACAAACCCTTGGAGCCACAACCGCCACGGGGTGGGCAGGACTCGGCCAGGTGGCAGGGGGTGGACGGTGCTCTGTGCAGGCCCATTTTGTCCCTGTGTCAGGTGTTTGGGACACCTGGAGGGGCGGAGGTGGCGGAGCTGGGGGGCTGGACAGGGAGCCACTGGAGGTGGATGGAGGGAGAGAGGGAGGGCCCGAGGCAGGGGGCCAGTTGATGCTCCTGCGTGGCGTGGCTCCCTTGGCCTCTGCCCCCTTTTGTGAGGACCTGAGGGTTTCTGGGGATGAGACCCTGACTTTGTTTGCAGCCGATGGAGGCACAGCTGGGTGACCATCCTTGCTGGAATCCCAGCTCTGCCTCTCGTGTGTGGTGCCAGCCGAGCCTCACTTTCTGCACCCGCATGATGGAATGAGCGGGCATTGAGGCAACTCAGGATTTGCCCAGCCCGGGACCTGGTGCACAGAGGCACTCCCAGGATGTTCTGGGAGGACTTCCTCCTACCAAGGACTCCTGAGGCCCCTCTGTCGTAGGCTCCGTGCTGTCCAGGCCGGGGACAGTCTCTAGAGCCTCCACCCTCTCCTTCCGGTGCTCCCTGCAGTGTGGCTGGTGGCAGACACCCATGCCTTATCAGCGCACGTCCTCCTCCCCGCTCATAACTCAGCCCCACGCAGCTCAGGCTCCCAGCCGACCTCGGCAGGGTCGTGGGGCTGGCGGGGGCAGGGCCTGTGGAGGCAGAGCAGGAGGGAGGCCTCGTTCCTGCCCCTTGGGGGGCCACGTGTGGGGGGCCTGGGACACAAGCCTGGACCCGGTGGGCTCAGCCTCAGCTGATGACAGCGAGAGGGATGGCACAGCTGCTGTGGCCCCTGCGAGGAGTGAGCTCAGGACATGGACCAGCCCCCAAGAGGGAGCTCCATCCCACAGCCAGAAGGAGTCTTCCTGGGGACGCTGCAGAGATGCCTGGGGACAGGTGTTACCAAGCCAACCAGGGTGCAGGGGGCACAAGGCGTGGCCTGCGCACGGCCTGGACAAGATGGGGCTGACATGGTGGACTGTCTCGTCTTTGCCCACAAAACCCATGACTCAGGGTCAGGTGGAGAGGCAGGCCTGGCCGGTCACAGAGAAGGAGACTCAGAATCAGGCTACAAAGTCCCATGAGTCCCCAGTGTGGCTGGACGCTGGCTCAGATACCAGCACTGTCCATAGTAACAGAGGTCGGGGCCTAGAGGGAGGGAGGGGACAGGTCTGCTGGGTGGAGAGGGGCCTGAAGCTGCGGCAGAAGCAGGTACGAAGTGGTCTATACCTAAAGCTGGACATGGGCCTGGTGGCTGCCTGGGCCAAAGGGCGGGGGAAGAGGAGAGCTGCCCCTGTGCGGTGGCCGGTGGCAGGGAGGCAACCCTGGCGGGGGGCGTGGAGGGAGTAGGAGGCTATCGTGTCCGATTGGCTGTGACACGGGACTGTGACAGCCTGCCGGGGTACCCACCCCAGGGGTGTGAGATGGCCAATTCGGGAGCCAGTGAGCAGGGCAGGGTGGCCATCCGGGGCTGGGGGCTGGTTCTGGGGGCCCCTAGCCCCCAGCCTCTCCTCATTCAATGGCCTTGTGGTTACAGCTGAGATGCAGCCCCGTTAGCTCTGGGGCAGGGCCAGAGCCACGTCCAGAGGATTAATGGTCAGAGAGGAGGGTCTGGGCCTCTTCCCAGCCTCCCCGAGTTCATTATCAGTCTCCATTAACTCTCGACCTGTGGCCAGCAAGGGCTCCGGTCACTCATTACCGCTAATTGTGGGGACTGGGTGGCCCCTCTGGCTTCTGTCACCTGGGCCTCAGC
Organism: Aethalodelphis obliquidens; assembly: GCF_003676395.1. Taxonomy (NCBI): domain Eukaryota; kingdom Metazoa; phylum Chordata; class Mammalia; order Artiodactyla; family Delphinidae; genus Aethalodelphis; species Aethalodelphis obliquidens. The sequence continues at coordinate 2,493,669 of NW_020838007.1, forward strand.
CCCTGTCCTGTGGGGGTGGGGAGGGGAATGCGGCGCCTTCAGCAGCCCAGTCGCCACCTCCGGGCGGCCAGGCTGCTCTGCTCAGCAGACGTTTAGGTCACTGGCCTGGAATCACCAGGACTCGGAGCCTCTGTCTTGCCTTGAGCCCAAGGGGTTTAAGAGTCACCCCCTGAGTAGAGGGTCCGTCGGGAGGGGCTCTGAGAATGGACCCCACCCCTCCCCAGCCCCCCTTGTCCTGCCTTGCGACTGCCCCCCACCCCGGCCCATGTTCCACTTCCCGCTGGGACACCCCAAGGCCAGTGTGGGTCAGGGGCTGTTCTGGCTGTGTAGGGGGTGGACGCAGCTGAACCCCCACTGACATAATCATCCTTCTGTTTTCATTGGGATACATGCCTGGCTGGAGGTTTGGGGCTGTGAATGGCCCCCCTCCCCGCTGCCCAGGCAGCTAACTATGGTGGCATGGCGGATGGCTCTGCTTTTGAAAGGCACAGCCTCCTCCCTGGTGACCCTGCCCTGGGTGTGGCAGAGGGTGTGCAGGGGCTGCCCAGGCGTCCCCGCCCCTGGCTTGCCTCTTAGGCTGCCCCGCCCCAAAGAACTCTCAAGGTCCTCCCCTGTGAGCCAGGCTCCATGACTCATCCGGAACGTTCCACTGGCTTGGATTTAAACACAGCTCCTGAAACTTGGGGATCCCGAGAAGTCACCCTCGCAGCCGAGCGCAGCCATGGTGGCGGGCGGACTCTCCTTGCCATGGCCCAGGATGCATCTCCTCGCGATGAATGATGGGTTTAATAGCAGAGGGCCAGCAGGCAGCCCGGGTTCTCTGCTCTGGCCCGGTGGCTGGGGCTCCGGCTGCCCTTACCTGGCGACCGCCTGCTCCCTGTCAGCCGGGGGAAGCAAGCCGAGAGGAGATTTATCTTCCCCGACTATACGAGGTACCAGCAGAGAGAGGCTGAGAGGCAGGAGCTAAATAATTGATGACCTGGCTCTGAGGGCTCAGAGAGGCAGCCAGGCCGGACGTGAGGGAGAGTGGTTGGGCGTTGACTGCGGAGAGCTGGGAAACCAGCCAGAGGGCTTGGGGACCCCGAGTGGGGGTCCAGGGGTCACAGACGCCTTGGGACGCATGTCTCCAGGAACAGAGCTCAGAGGATCCCGGGGTGACCTCCCCTCCCCACTCGCGCCCGCCCACCCACCCTGCAACCTCGCAGCTCCGTCAGCCCAGTGACCACCCTGACGGAGGCCTGGATGTGATCCCTGCCGGGCCCCTGGACACTTCTCTCAGCCATGTGAGCCGTGGGAGATGACTGGAGGGGGCTGTGAGGGTGGGCTGCGGTATCCCTTAGCACCCCTTTTCGGGCAGCCTTGGCCTCCCTCTGAGGAGACCACCCTCCACCACTGTGCACATCTGTCCTCATCGGCATGCACTCTCTCTCCTCTGTCTCTGCCTGCCCCCCCACCTCCTGCAGCCTGGGGACCATTCCCCTGCCCAAGGGCAGTGAGCCCCCAAGGAGCCAGCGGGTGGGGATGGGGGGCCGAGCTTAGCTGCCAGGACCTGGGGGCAGGAGCCACACCGCCAGGACCAACAGGCCGCCGGGTCGGAGCCCAGGCCACACTGAGCCACTTTCTTTCCTGGTGACAGGGCTGTCTGTGACCACATGTTTGGCACCCAAGGTGGAATCCTCCAGGAAGGGGGGCTTGCAAACCCACCTGCCCTCCCGTCTCTAGTTCACTTTGCTCTCCCAAAGTCAGCCGGGCTGTTTACAACGGAGGGATTTTATTCACATTTTTATTAAATAAAAGTTTGTCAACCTCCCTCCCGGCTGGCCTGGGGTCAGGAGGGGTTGCACAGGTGAGTCATTTCCTGTGGCAGGGGGCCGGGGAGGGTGAGGCCAAGAGGTCCCCCTGGGCGTTGCTGCCAGGATCAGCCAGGAGGCTCCAAGGACCCCCAAGCTGCACCCGGTGCTGCCTAAGTTTCCCCTCCAGGCCCAGGCCTGTGTTCAAAGCCCCGAGACGGGGTCTGGCCTGCGGGACCTCGGGCTTCCCAGATGCTGGAATGGATGTGATAATAGAACACAAACCACATTCCCTTGTGCCGGGTCCTGGGCCCTCCAGAGGGTCACAGGCACAGGAGGGGACCTCAGCTGCTGCATGTCGACCAACTCCCCTTCTCCTGGGGACAATCCTGGCCCCAGGTGTGGCCTTGAGGGCCGGCAGCTCTGACTGACAGTGCCTGCTCCCTGTGGTCCCCAGAGCTGAACCAAGCGGAGGCAGACCATGCCCTTGACTTTATTTTCAATTAACACCTGTTTTAGTGCCGTTTCCCCGTCGGATCCGCCTTCACGCAGCATGGCGCCCTCTTGGCCCAGCATAATCTGCACTTGCTCAAATATAAGCAGCTTTGCCGCTTTCCAAACACAACTAATCCACTTTGGGTTTTGGGGATTGGAGGTGGACAGCGCCGGCCAGCAGACCACCTGGGAGGGGGCGGGGCCTGGGTTGGCATGAGTCCCCTCCCCATGACTTGACAGAGGCAGAGGACTCCTGTGAGGATGCCCTCGAGGCAGAGCAGGCCTTCCACCCTGTGCCATTGCCCCCCTCATGTTACCGTCCCTCTGTGTGCCTGCCCTGAATGACAGCGAGCATGGTGCACGGTGTGTCCCTGCGGCCTGACTGCTGGGAGACCAATGCACCCCTTTCCTGAAGGAACAGAGGGACCCAGGATTGGGGGTAGGGCCTGTGCGGTGGGACCTCAGCACCACGGGGGCCAGGGCAGACACCCCCTCAGCCTGAGACCCCAGCTGACTCACCCACTTCTGCCAGGCTTGGCCTCTGCCCCCGGCCCACCCAGCCTAGCTGGCCATGCCTGGAGGACACTGGGTCAGGCTCCAACTGGGGCCTTCGAGGGCTCTCTTGCTGGGTTACCCACCCGTGGCAGAAACGACAAAACTAACCAGAACACACACAGCCCCCAGGAGACGGATTCAATTCAATTCCACAAATATTGACCGCCTTCTAATCCACTGCCCCTGGTGCCAGCTTGTTCTTCTGAGGCGCCAAGCGTGGCAGCCGAATCAACCCATTTAATCCAGGCCCTGACGATGTGACAATATTGCCGGGTCACGGTGAGGGAGCTGAGGCCTGGCCAGGCTCCTGGCAGGTGGGGCTGGAGCTGGGGTCTGACCTCTGTGCCGGGTCAGTCCCCCACAGCCATGGCACGTGCCTCGGGAGGGAGGGGGGCTCCGGCCACACAGGGTGGGTCGGGGACCATGCTGGGGAGGGGTCGGGGGCTCCGCCTGGACCCTGGGGGAAGCTGGGTGAGCCCCTGCCCAGAGTCCAGGCCCACGTGGGGCACCTCAGCAGGGCTGGGTGGCTGGACAGAGACCAGGACGAAGCCAGCCCTGGTGAGGGTCCCTTCTCTGCTGCAGATAGACCCCGATGTCCTGGGCTCACGGCTGTGCTCTAGGCCCCTCCCGCCCCTGCTCCTGGCAGCTCCTCTTCTCTGGGCCACTCACCTCTGCCCCTCAGACGTTCTGTCCAGGACTTGCATGCTCTGTGTGGCTTCCAGGCTTGAGGTGGAGGGGAGGAGGCCAGAGAGGGGCTGAGAAGGGGAGGGTCCCAGGGCCCAGCACCTCTGCTGGGCCACATGTGAACCCCTTGTGGCTGTGGGGGCTCAGGGCTGGGACCATGGCAGGGTGGAGTCTGACCCAGGTCTGCACGGGGCCTGGGGTAGTTTCCCTGTCAGATGTCAGCCTCAGCGCCCCCGACGCCACACTCTGGGGCCAGCCTGAGCAGCGTCCCTGAAACACCTGAGCAGAGGGAGGGGCATCCACGTGCTTCTCAGGCCCTGCCACCCTCCTAGCTGAGGTTGAGACGAGTGGCTGGAGTGGCCCCTGCAGGGCGGTGAGCCCTGGACCGCTAGCACAGCCCCAGTCACCTCGCAATCCTAACCTGGCAGCCACTCTCCGCTGGGCACCAGGAAATTCATCAGAAAAGGAACTAATGGATTAAAGTGGACCCAGGAGAATTGATTTTTTCCCTGGGCACTTAAACGTTGCTCTCAATCAGGCCATCAACTCCTAGGCAGGGGCAGCCCTGGGGACAGAGGTGGGGCCGGGCTGCAGCCCAGCCACTCTGTGAAGTCCCTTCTCCTTTGGCTGAGCGGGGACCCCAGGCCGGTCCCAGCCCCTCTGAGCCTCGGTGGCCTTGGTGTAACTGGGTGTGTGTGTGTAGGGGGAGACTCACCATTTGCTCACTCACTGACTCACACACGTGCCAGGCCCTGTGGCAGAGGGTGGTGATGATTTTCCATGGGACGCACGGCAGCAGCGTTGACAGCCCAGCCGGGTGTGCGGGGCCTCAGCATGGAGGGACCCCAACACACCCCCTCTGCCTGCTGCTCTGCGGCCCCTGGCCTGGCCCTCCCACCCCTCTGCGCTGTGAGGCCCTGTGTGGATCGACTTAGGCAGGGCAGCCACCCTCTGTTTCCTGCTGCCTGAGCCTGAAAATATGTCTGGGACCCCGCGGCACTTCAGCTGGCCCTGGGGCTGTGGTCGCCAGGCTGGGGCTCAGGACGGCTCCTGAGCATTTTCTCCACTGTGCCCTACCTTGGACCCTGGCTGAGAAAGAGGGTGAGCCAGCACTGGGCCTGGTCTCCGTGCCATCCCACTCTGGCCTGACCCCAGGAGGCTGTGAGGGGCTGGGGAGGCAGCAGGCGAGTCCTCAGGAGGCTTGGAAGGGGCCGCCTGAGAGGAAGGCGCTCCCATGCCCTGTGGTTTGGGGGCTGTTGGGTGGTGTCAGCACGACTGACCTTGGTCTCTGAGGGTTAAATTCATCACTGGACACTCCCCAACACACTCTGCCCCTCAAATAAAACCCTGGTGCCAGTTACCCAGCCATCAGCCCAGGTTTCCAGGTACAGACCAGGTCCATCTCTAAGGGTCTGGCGGGGATCCCAGGGAATGTCAGTTATGCCCAGGCCTCGGTTTCCCCCTGTATTTGGCAACCCGACCAGCAGAGCGAGCATAGGGGTGTGATGAAGCAGCAAAGCTGTCCAAGCCCCTGATTAAACACCCAGGCTGCTGACCCTGGCCCAGGGTGAGACAGAGCCCCCTGGGCACCGCCTACCCAGTGGTCTCTGGCAGCTCCTCCCAGTTGTCATCAGGGGCTGCTCAAAAGGACTGTGGCCCCTGACCTTTCCCAGTGGCCCCATGGATAACAGGAGAAGTGCTGACCCAGGAGGGCAGAGGGCATGCTGAGGCTGGGCTCCCTGGGATGGGGTACCAGTGTGGAGCTGCCCACTGCCCACCTGAGCCGGTGCCCAGGATGGACGAGAGAGCCTGAAGTTGTAGGTGGGCAGCTGTGGGGGTCCCCAGACCCTGATCAAACCCAGTGCAAATGTGGTAAACAAACCTGTTTGCTCGGCACCAAGGGCTTGGGACCGCTGAGGTGTGGACAGGGACTAGCAGGTGAGAGGTGGTAGGGGGCTCAGGTCTGAGCAGGGGCTGCCCTCAAGATGACCAGCCATCTGTCTCTGACTAGTGTAGGGTACAGAGCTGGCCCCGCCCGGGGTCAGACAGCTCTGGACGCCCCCACGAGACCAGGCGCATCTCTGCCGGCTTCCCTCCTGTGCACGTTCCCCGAGTGTCCCCTCCGCTCATGGCTGCTCTGGGGGACCCTGCCTGAGACAGCCAACCATCAGCACGGTCCCAGCCTCCCTGCCCAACCCACCCCTTCCCCATCTGCCCTGCTGGCTCGGCTGCCATGGGGCTCCTGCCCAGTGCATGGAGGGGCTGGGCTGCCGCCGGCTGAGGAGGAGACCTCCTGGTTGGGCCTTGGCCGTGGTCAGGGCTGTGGCCTGGGCCTCGGGAAAGCTGGCCTGCCAGGCCTGTCCCTCCATGGCAGCATCTGGCCCGGAGGGCCTCCCAGCTGCCGTCCCCCTCAAAGTCATCTCAGACTGGCAGGCAAAGGCACAGAGGGCCTCAGAGTCCCCAGACTCCCGACCCCAACCAGCCTCTCCCCAAACTCAGACCTCGAGCCCTTGGGCAGTGTCCTCCTGGTCCCCCAGACCTGCTGATGAGGGGGTCTGCTGCCTCTCCCCGTGGCTGTGCACCCCCAGGCAGGGGGTCTGAGTACAACTCCCCCCTGCACTCTGTCCACCTGACGGTGTCCCTCTGTCTGACTCCCTGTGCCTGGGCCCCACGGTGGGTCGTGACCCATGCCCTGTCTTGGCCCAGGACCTCCCCACCCAGCATCTCCTCCCACCCTCTGGGGCCACTCATCACACTGTTACCTCTGAATCGGGTGTCTTCCAGGCCTTTAGGAATCTCAGAGGTGAGTTTCATGAGGGGAGGGGCTTTGCCCCCATCTTGCTGCCTGTCTCTGCCCTCTGAGTCCCACGGGGCAGAGCCCAGGTCCTTGCCTGCCCCATCTCCCCCACACACCCGCCCGGGCCCCAGTCCAGGGAGGTCTCCAGAGGGCCCAGGATCACGGCATCCGGCTAAGCAGGCATGCCAGCTGGCTGCCAGCCCCACCCAGGGCCGTCACCCAGGGCCTCTCGGAGGGGAGGGGAGACCTGGGGTCCCTGGGCTGCAGGGGAGGGTCTGGAGGCGAGGGGCCGCTGTGGCTGCTCACCTGACACTTGGGAGGGGGCACTTGGCAGCAGCTCCCGGGGGGACACCTGCCTCTGAGGGCCAGGGAGGGTCTGTGCCCTCCCTGGCACAGAGTCTGAGAGAGAACCAAGGACAAACTGTGCTTGTGCGTGTGTGTGAATCGTGAGAGAGCATGTCCGTGTGCACGTGTGCTCGTGCACGTGAGACAGTGAGCAAGACAGTGTGATGAGCGTGTAAGTCAGCCTGTATTGTGTGCAGATGTGAGGGCCATCCAGGTCTTACATCTGCATGGCCTTTGTCTCTTGGGAATGGACTCTGAAAGCTGAGCGAGCCCATGGGATAGCCGAGCCCCTGGGCTGTCTTAAGGCCAGAATATCTGGCTCCTGGCCCTGTAGGACATGCTCAGGAGGACAGGGGCCTCCAGGTCATTACCAGCTTGGAGCAGGGCGCGGGCTTCGGGGCTGGAGGCCACACCCCTGCCCTCCACTGGGCCTCTTGATAACCGGTGACTCGCAGGGAAAGTGCCAACAGGGTGGACCTGCCACAGGTGCCCTGTCCACACCCCACAGAGGTGGCTGCCATCTTCCCTGTCCCCAGAGGGCAGACGGGGACTCCCCTCCACACCTGGCCCCCCAAGGGACACACAGCCCAGGGCCTGTCCACCATCTGCAGAGCAAACAGGCACTGAGCTGAGCTCACTGTGAATCTGGGGTGGGGGGGGCGAGAGCAGCCGCTGGGTGGGGGTGTTTCACACACACAACATGGCTCCGTGAGCCAGTGGGTGTTGGCAGGCACTGGCTCAGCCGGCGGGAAGATCTCAGTCCCGAGGTGCAGAGCCTGCAGCTGAGCAGTGCCTGGGGGCCAGGAAGGAGGACCCTGTGCTGCCAGGTGGGATCATCAGGGCGCCTCACACCGGCCTGACTGTGTCTGGGGGGCTCGGGCCAAGGTCTTGTGTGCACTTGGCTTGTGTGTTTGCTTCCGACGGCCCAGCTGGGACAGCCTGGCGCAGCTTGCAGCCTGCCTCGCAGCCTAGACACCATTGCTGACCCCCCTCCCCACCAGGCAGGAGAACTGGACTCCCAGCCAGCTGTGTCTCTGGGTGCCGGGGGTGGGGGGGGGGAGAGAGCGCCCTCCCCCCAGTTTGGATGTCCCCCCCCCCCCCCCGCCGTCCCCCGCCTGTGCTCGCACGCCCACCTCCATCACAGCTATTCCAGCAGATCCTGGCAGGTGCCGAAAGCCGGGAGCGGCTGGCTCCATGGGCGTTTTTGGAAAACGGCCGCTCGAGGCGGGGCTGTCTGGCTGGGGGTCTGCGCCTCGCCTCTGCACCCCCAGGTTCTTGGCTCCCCCTGCAGCCTTCCTGCCTGGCCGCCGCCCGCCCTTCTCGGTGCAAGATTTTGCGGTGGTGTCTCCTCACCAGCTTGTGTCTCACGTAGGGGATGTTTCCATTTTTACAGCAGAAGGCAGCAGATCCAAGTGCCGAAGCCGAAGCCGAAGCCGGAGCACAGCGGCCCCCCTGGGAGCTGCTGCCACGTCAGGTGCTTTGGGGGGAGCGGGCTGCTCTGCCAGCCGCAGCCCTAATTGCTGTCACTCGGGGAGCCAGCTCTAGCCTGGGGGGGCACAGAGTGGCGGGGACGGGGGGTGGCAGGGGCTGGTGGGTGGGGCCCTGAGGCAATCTCGGCCCCTGGGGGACTTGGGCCCCATGCTGGTCCTGGGGCAGGGGCTTTGCCTGTGGGACGCGTGTCAGGTGGGCTGCCTGATGGCCCAGGCCAGGAGGTTAGCCCAGGTGGGTTGGAATCCTGGCACCATTCCCGCCAGCCATGTGGCCCTGGCTCGGATCCCCCTCATATCCTGTCTTCGGGCTGCTGTGAGGAGAGACCAGGATGGCTGGCTGCGGCTCGTGGTAACCATGCAGCCATGGTTGTTACCAGACTCTGTTCTGTTGCCATATGTTGCCTGCAGCCTCTGGCAGTGTCCCCAGGGGTGGGGGGGACACGGTGTCCTCTGTCACCTCCCAACCTTGCTTGGGGCTGGTCTGCCAGAACACAAGGCTGTCGGAGCACAAGGATTGTTAGGAAGACCCAGGGCACAGCAGGTCCACGAGCTTGATGTCTGAGGGTCTTGCAGGTCGGTGTGAGCTCCACTCTGCTCCTGAGACGTAGAAAGAAAAGGATGGCAAGGGCAGACGGGACACTGGCGATTCACCAGCCAAGTGATGAGAAGTCTTAGGAAACGGAGGAGTATTCAGCTTCACCCTCATGAAAGCCATGTGCCTGGGCACAGCTGGGTGCTGTTTGGCTCATCAGACTAGTGGCTGGGGGGGCACTGCTGACCCTGCAGCCCCTGGGGCATTGCCAGCACCGCAGTCCCACAGGGGACGGGAAGGGAGCCAAGGGCAAGACTGGCCACGGATGCTGGGCCCGGGGAACGCAGGGTGGGATGCTGGGCTGTGCCTCCACCCTGCCCTGTGGCTGACCACCCGGATGTGTCCACAGGCTCCAGACAAGGAGGAGAGGGTAGCCTGAGGCTTGGGGCCCAGGTGGGTCAGCATGGGGAGGCGTGTCCAGCCTGGCCCTGCAGTGCCTGCCTTTCTGCAGGCCTAGTAGGGACTCAGGACCACTCAGCTTTAGTTGTGTGGCCAGGGATCTGACGGGCCGGTGCTCCGTCAGCCAGAATCACAGCTATGTGCACTTTTGATTTGAACGGCAAGAGGATGGTCTCGGGGCTCACAGCAGTGCCTGTCAGTTCTCACGTGCGGCAGGCTGGATGCAGAGCTGTCCACACACACACGACTGGGACCGGAGCAGGTGCACTGGCCCCGGGTCCCCCAGGGGTCCACAAGGGTTTGGAACCGAGCCTGCGGGTAGCTGGGCACGAATCCCACTGCTCCCACGGAGCAGCCGCGCTATCCGGGGCCTCACTGCCTGCCCAGCCTCAGTGTCCTCCTGGTACCTGCTCCCCCAGGACCCTGCCAGGGTGACATGTGTGCAGTTTCTGGATTTTCTGAGGCCTCTCTACAGCCACCCTTGTCTCCGCAGGTAAGGGAGCCTGCCATGGGTCATGAGCCTTCCCAGCCCTCCCTGGGGGCTCTGAGAGCAGGGGTCCCATTTGAGGTTCCACAGCAGCTCCTGGCTCCTCGGTCAAGACCTCCATCGTCGAGCCTCAGTTTCCCCTCATTAAACAGGGCATCATCACTGTGTGCCCTCCACCCTCTCCAGGCTTCTAGCCTCTGCCTGTCCTGTGTTGTCACCCCCAGCAGGCAAGGCGCCCATCTGGGGGTCCAGGACCTGCTTCACTGGTGGGCAGGGCTACTGTCTTCTGAGGTGGGGTCCTCCCTCAGACACAGGATGTACCTGTCATTCCCCAAGTGACAGAATCTGTAGCTCAAGTGCTTCCCAGGGCCTGGTTACATCTGCCTGTGTTGTGGCCTCAAGCTTGGACTTGGGGTGTTGGATGAGGGGGCCCTGCCTGGCCTCTGTCCTCTTGCACCCGGGCTAGGCAGGGCGCCTTGCCAGTGCGGGGCTGCCTTGACCTCTGCCCACTTAGGAATCCGTTCCCACAATGCTCCAAGTATATGATGATACCAGGACCTGGGGACAGAGCCTTTCCTGGGGCTGGTCCTCAGGGCAGCCACCACGGTTCAAACGTCTGCACACCCACACATGTTCGTTCACATGCCTGTTCACATACATGTGCACACACGTGCATGTACACGCACACTCACACACATGAGGGGCTGGTGGCAGGAAGGTCAGACGGGAACACTGGCCAGCGGTGCCCAGGGAAGTCAGGCCTGGTGGCGGGTTGGGGCTGGCCTGGGCTGGGCCCGGCCCTCCCTCTGCCCTCCCTCTGCCCGAGGTGGTCTCTGCGGAGGCAGGGAGCCCATAGGGTCAGGATTTGGAGTCCGAATCAGGGATTTGAATCCCATCTTTGGCCTGGGGATGGCAGGGGTCCTTCTGCCTGCCCAGCAGGGGCAGAAGGCAAAGAGGAGGTGCCTCAGGCCTGGTGGAGGATCCCCGAGCTCAGGAGGGGCAGTGTCTGGGGATGGACCTGGCCTGGGCCCAGCGAAGCCAGGGATCTGAGGGCTGAGTGCCGCTGAACACAGAGACCCCTGGGCCACAGACTCAAGGGCCACCCCAGGAGTCGGACCCCACTGCTTGTCCACCCAGCCACCCTGTAGGTAATGAGGCCAGTCAGTGGGGTCTCCCTTGTGCCCACCAGGCCCAGGGACATGCTCAGCTCCTGGAGGTCCACCCAACAGCCTGCCCTCCTGGCCAGCCTCCCTGCACTGCGTCGGCTGTGCTGCAGGCGCCCCTTCCCCTGCCCAAGACCCCTCATGGGGACTGACCACCAAGACCATGGCTCTGAGAGGCTGCCAGGGGCCAGGTCAGGTGCACCTGCGAGAGCAGCTTGTCCCCTGACCTCTCCTGCCCACTCACAGCCCGGCCTCCCTTCTGTCCCAGCTCTGGCCCAGCCCCATGCTGTCCTTGAGCCTGGGCCCTGGGCATCCCCCACCTCCTCGTCTCAGCCCACTGGGGCTTTGGGCAGAGTCCCCTGCTGTCAAACATGCTCCCATCCAGCAGCCTGAGGTGAGGGGGGAGCACATCCACACTTGCTCCTGCCCACCTCCCTCCCCAGCCCTCGGCCCCCAAGTGCCCAGGCTCTGCCCCCGAGCCTCCGTTGGCCCTGGCTTCTCTGATGACTGACTTTCCCACCGATTCCTTTCAGCTCTGCCTTGGCTGCTCCACCCGCCTGACACTGTGGTGGAGACAGATTCTCCTGCCTGTCAAGCCCAGGATGGGGAGGCCCCCAGGGAAATCGAGGCTATATAGCCCCAATGGTTATTACTCTACTCAGCCCACCACGTCCTTGGCCTCAGAGACGCCGCCTGTGCCTGGCAGACATGGGAGGACCAGACCAACAGGGCAGCTGATTGGCGTCTGTCCCTGGAAGGTGGGGCGCCCAGGGCACATCATGGCCTCCACTCCCTCCCACACACAGACACCCTGCCTGGCAGAAGTCTGGGTGCCTCCAGCAGCCCCACGCCCACTGGTATCTGTGTCACCCTGGGGAGCTGGTGGTCCCTGGGAGGCCCCACCTGAGGGAGGAGCTGCCCCAGAGGGATGGGGCCCCCCGTGCCCCTGCCCACCCCTGCACCTGGCTGACCCGAGAGTCGTCGTGGGCTGCCGGTTTCAAATGTAGGTCTTGTTATTAATATTATTCAGGCATGGCAAAGTCAACAGATCAGGAGACGGCCGTCATTGAGAAGAGAGTTGTTACTCACAGATCCCAAGAGGAGGGGGCACACCAGCTCCGGGGGCCACATGGGGAAGCTGTAGGGTCAGTGAGGCAGAGGGACGGGGGAGCTGTGGGCAGGACCCTGTCTTGCTGCTTCTGAGTGAAAGAACTGTGAAGCAGGTGAGCAGGCTCAGGGTCAGCTCTGGGGCACCGGCCCTGGGTGACTAGGGCAGGTGGGAAGTGACCTGGAGTGTGGGAGCCCTGGGGCGGGGGAGGGCTGGGGGTGGGCTCTGGATCGGCTGGTTTGTATATGAAATGTGCAGACCGGGGCACATTTGCTCTTTCCCAGGGCTGGGAGCTGGCTAGCCTGGGGCACGGGCAGTCCCTCCAGGGTCAGCAAGGACCAGGATGACAAAGCATCAGAATACAGAAAATAAGGACTTCCCTGGTGGTCCAGTGGCTAAGATTCTGAGCTCCAAATGCAGGGGGCCCGGGTTCAATCCCTGGTCAGGGAACTAGATCCTGCATGCCACAACAAAGGCCCGGTACAGCCAAATAAATAAACATTTTTTAAAAAATACAGAAAATAAAAGGCATGGAAAGCCAAGGGCAGGGAGTGGGGGTGGTCAGCAGTTGCTGACACCCAGGCTCCCATCTGCCAGGACCCCAGGGCCCACCCTGGCTGCCTACCCCACTGAGCCACCTGGGCCTGTCACCCGCTAGAATCCCTGAGGGCCAGCGACCTGTTTGGGATGGGGGGCAGGGCCTCACGAGGACTGGCCCCCTGTTTCAGGCCTGGTACCTCCTGGCAGCCGGCTGACCTACCTTCACGTGCTTTCTGGTTATTGTGGCTTTTCATTACAACTTTTGTTTGAGGAAATTTAAAAAGTATGAGAGAGCTTCCCTGGTGGCGCAGTGGTTGAGAGTCCTCCTGCCGATGCAGGGGACACGGGTTCGTGCCCCGGTCCGGGAAGATCCCACATGCCGCGGAACGGCTGGCCCCGTGAGCCATGGCCGCTGAACCTGCACGTCCGGAGCCTGTGCTCCACAACGGGAGAGGCCACAACAGTGAGAGGCCTGCGTACCGCAAAAAAAAAAAAAAAAGAAAAGTATGAGAAGGAGGAGCTGTCCCCTCGGAGGGCAACTCTGACGTGGGGCATTCCTGCTTCTTGGCCCCATCTGTGTCCCCCTGAGAATGTCTTGTCTGCCCCATTAGTCACTGTGTCCCGGAGCCTACCACGAGTGTGGCTGCGAGGCCTCTCAGGATGAAGCCCCGCATGTCCCCCCACCAACCCCGACTCCACCGCGTGGGACCCTTCCCCACGGCAGTGCAGGCAGTGGGGATGGCGTTCCGAGGGCTTGTCCCTTCTGAGGGTGTCCTCCTTCCAGGAAGCTGCTGTGGACTCTGGTGCCAGGTCCGCTTTGGTCTCCAGTCCTGAGGGCCCCGTTTCATGCTCTCCCCCTTCAACTGAGATGACCCACGTGTTGAAAGATTGCGTAACCAGGACATTTTCTCTGCAGGTGATCCTGCGCAGTCAACCTCGAATGAAGCATAGAACTATTTTTACGTACTTTAAACATTAATGTTTAAAATACATACATACAGACTTACAATGTTGGGGGTTTTTTGGAGGGAGGACATTCCTTTTTTCTTTAATGTGGTAAAATACACATAACACAAAGTTTACCATTCTAACCTTTTTTTTTTTTTTCTTGCGGTACGTGGGCCTCTCACTGTTGTGGCCCCTCCCGTTGCAGAGCACAGGCTCCGGACGCGCAGGCTCAGCGGCCACGGCTCACGGGCCCAGCCGCACCACGGCATGTGGGATCTTCCCAGACCGGGGCATGAGCCCGTGTCCCCTGCATTGGCAGGCAGACTCTCAACCACTGCGCCACCAGGGAAGCCCCATTCTAACCATTTTTAAGTGCACATGCACAGCTCAGCAGCATTGACATTCACACTGTCCTGCAGCCATCACCTTCGTCACATCCAGAACTTTTCATCTTCCCAAACTGAAACCCTGCCCCTGTTAAACACTGAGTCCCCCTCCCCTCCCCCAGCCCTGGCAACCTCCATCCTACTTTCTGTCTCTGTGACTGTGAAGACTCCAGGGACCTCATACGAGTGGAGTCATGCAGCATTGGTCCTTTGGTGTCTGGCCTATTTCACCCGTCTGTTTCATGCCTTTTTGCTGCCTGGCACCTGGGTTTTCTGGGTCCTGCAGCCACGGGTGGTGAGGCAGACGGATGTCCTGCTCTTAATTTCGAGGACTCAGGTCTCGGTTTTCAAACACACACCTGCCTCTCTGGTTCTTCAATTATCAGGCATGTGTAATGAGGCGATTCTTGCGACTTCCCACCTTGCAGACTCTGGAATGACATCCCAGACAACATCCGGATTGAGCCGGAGTCCCTGGGCCCGGCACCTCTGCAGCCCAGCTCCCGAGTTAACAGAACCTCTGAGCTGACTCTCGTGGGCCAAGAGCTCAGGCTCTGCTGTGAACCCCCCAGGCCCAGGGATGTGTTTCAGGATGGTGTGGGCTCCAGGCGGCCTCAGGACACAGAGTGCCCAAAAGGTGCCCCCAGCCCCTGTTGCCACTTCCCTCCACGGTCAACCTTCCCGACTAGTGGGTACCTGTGGCCCCAGAAATGCCAGGCTTGTACCTCCAGACCAGGTGGAGAAAGGGTCTCCACCTCCTGCTTCAGTGTGAAAAATTCTAGGGAAGCATCTGACTCGGGGCATTTACTGCTTCTTGGCCCCGTCTGTGTTCCCAGCCAGCCTGGCTTGGGTCATATGACTCTCCCTCCACCCAGTCACTGTGAAGTGACCAGCAGAGCAATGGTTGTGGCTGGGCTGCCCCCTGCTGTCATCCCCTCGCTGGCCTGTGCCCAGCCGCATGCTGGCTCTCCCAGGTTCCCACCAGTCTTTCCTCCTCGAGCCTCAGGGCCACACAAGCCGGGCCAGCCCTGCTTCCTCAGCTGCCACCCTCTCACGTGTGGGGCAGGCCTGCAGGGATGGACCAGCCTCCTGTTTGCCCGTCGGGACCAGGCTGGGCGCCTGGAGCCGCGTGGAGCCCTTGGCCTGCAGTGCGGGGCCCGGGCTGCTCCTCCTGCCACCAACGGGCCCAGGTCGCCTCATTACAACCAAGTCGGCACCTGTTTTGTAAATTATGAACATTTGTGAGTGTTTGGGGAGCCCTGGTGTGACTTTGGCACGTGGCATTGATGATTCGGGGTTGGGGGGCATGTGGAAACGACAAGCCTTATGAATGGGAATCCGCTGGAATGCCCCGTTACGGAGATTTACACTGATCCTTAAATACTGGAGATTAATTTTTTGAAAACATCTATAAAATAAGAGATTTATACCTAAAACAATACCAGACACTATGACAGGAAGGGATTAGAGTCAATTTATTCACGTATTAGTCAAAAATTCAATTTCATATATTGTGAAGAAAAATTAAACCCTTTCTGCATTTTATTACAAATTATGTATTCTCCATATATGGAGATAAATAATTGATAGAGTTACAAATACTTAATCTAGAAAATATTTATTAGGAACAGGCAACTCTTTTTTTTTTTTTAATTTTTGGCTGCGTTGGGTCTTCGTTGCTGCGCGCAGGCTCTCTCTAGTTGTGACGAGCAGGGGCTACTCTTCGTTGTGGTGCGCGGGCTTCTCATTGCGGTGGCTTCTCTTGTTGCAGAGCACGGGCTCTAGACACATGGGCTTTAGTAGTTGTAGCACGTGAGCTCAGTAGTTGTGGCTCATGGACTCTAGAGCACAGGCTCAGTAGTTGTGGCTCACGGGCTTAGTTGCTCGTGGCATGTGGGATCTTCCCGGATCAGGGCTTGAACCCCTGTCCCCCGCATTGGCAGGCGGATTCTTAACCACTGCACCACCAGGGAAGCCCCAGACAACTCATTTTTCATGTGTTTTCTTGAGGACAATATTGCACACTTTAAAAAATTAATGACGACTTTTTGCAAGAAAAGAAATATCTACATTCTAATTCTTTGGTTCAGCATCATGTTCTAGCTAAGGATAGGGAGCTGGGCAGCAGGATGAGGGTGTAGGCTGTGATATCCACCCCTTGACTCCGGCTGTGGGCAGGCCGAGGGGCTCCAGCGTGCTGGCACTCAGCCAGCAGAGCCTCAGACCAGGGAAGGTGCCTTTGGAGACTATTCTGCTGCCCGAATGCTCCGTGGTTTGTAGTTTAAGAAATCAGTGTTTCTGACTGAATCCCCGAGAAAGCATCAAGTAATGGCATTTGAAGACTGACTTGCAGAGCTGAGAAATCAACGCCCGCGGACTCTTGGCCCAGGATCTCACGAAGCTGAATCAACCAGGCCACCAGCTCCGGTCCCAGGCTTGGTGCATGTAGGAAGGCAGGCCTCACATGTGGCGTGAAGCAGGGCTCGCCGGGGGGCCGGTGGCCTCACATCCCCAAGACCTGCTTGGCCCACGCTCCCCACACGTGCTGTCCTGCCAGGAGATGCCCAGCCCCCACCCGGAACTCTGCTGGGGCCACCCGGCCCTGGGCTCCCTCCACACACCTATCACCCCATCCCGGGCCTGCAGTGGGGGACGTGAGAGGAACCGGGGGGGCTCTGGGAAGTGTGCACCTTTCCCGTGACCTCTGCCCTCTGCCCTCTGCCCCACTGTGTGCTCAGGAGGCTGGGCCAGTGGGGTGCGGGCTGACATTGCCCCTGTGTCAGGCCACCTCAGAGAGCCTAGGGATTGAATAAATAACTGCCGTGTTTATTAAAGAATAAATTTGGTGCCTAACGGAAGCGCTGTTTCTATACATAGAAAAAAAGATTTAAAATAAAAACCAAAAGAGTTTCAAAGGTGCTGTGGCATTAATTATTCATCTCTTGCTAATGGAAACATACATTTGCAGGCAGCATGCCCCTCATGGGGTCTCAGGGCTCCCAGATAAGCCTGGCCAAGGGCAAGGGCCCTGGGGCGATGGCCGCGGTGTGGCAGACCTTTTGGGGCCGGGGCAGGTGGCCTGAGACTCGGTGTCCCCTTGTGTAAAATGAGGGGACCAGGTACCCGCTCAAGGCTGTTTAGTGAACACCTACTGTGTGCCAGGCACGGCTGCTCTAGCACTCAGGACCCAGCAGGAGACAAAACAGACAGCCTGGCCTGGAGGAGTGAACAGTGGGTGCTGGTCATCAGGATCCCCACCCTTCCACAGTCTGGTCAGGGAAGCAGGGAGGGGTCTGACCTGAAGGGGGAGGAGGGAAGCGGGGATGAAGGCCAGTAGCTTCGTCCTGATCACATGATTCAGCCCCGAGGACAGTTGGGTGCATGTGCCACTGAGCTGGCCCGGCTGGGCCACGGGGCTGCGCCTCTTGAGCGAGAGACTGACCTCACTGAGCTGCAGCCCAAGGCCCTTCACTGCCCTGCAAGGCCCAGGGGACTGTGGCTGCAGTCCGTGCTGCTGGCCTGTCCATCAAGTTACCCCTCATGGGCTTCAAGTCTGCAGACTGCTGGCCAACCAGCTCGGACTTTTGCCTGGGAGGGGGCGTTACACCTGTGCCTCCCCTGGCAGCCTCAGACCCTGCTTGTCACCTGTTTCTACGTCCTGTGCTTGTCCCTTGTATCCATCAGATGGACGTGTTAAGCTGACAAATGTAACAAACAGTCCCAAACCTTAAAGCAACAGAGGATGGTTTCCTTCTCACATGAAACCCATGGTTGGCGGGGGACCCAGGTCTACATCATCTGTTGGCCCAGGCTGACGGGCAGCCACCACCCGGGACGTCACTGGATCCCGGCCGAGGGAGAGAGGTAACCTGCAGGCCTTGCACGGAGCCCCGATGTGCTCCACCTGCTCCTGCTCACAGATTGGCCAGAACTGCACACAGGGTCACCCTGTCAGAAGGGCCAGCCTCCTGGGCAGGAAGGTGCTGATGGGAAATGCTTGGGGAGCATGACTCTGCCCTCCACAGGCCACACAGCGTATCCAGCCCACCTGGTACAGAGGGTGGACCCAGGAGGCCCCGGCTGCAGTGGCCAGCAGGTACTGACAGAAACCCCAAACAAAGCTGGGTTCAGGGCCCTCCACGGAGCCCCCACCTGTGGGGCCCTGGAGCTCTTGGATCCTGCTATCACCTAGGGCAGGAGGATCCCTGGGGATTTGTTTTTTTTTCCCATTCATTCATTCACAAACACCCCTGAGCCCCCAGCACCACGCAGCCTGAGCTCACACTGGGTAGGTGGGTCCCCTGGAGGATAGAGGGTGCTAATCCCATTGGCCACCCGTCTGGGCCAAAGGGCCTGGGGGCCGGAAGAGGAGCATCTTCAAGCTGCACTCACAGCACAGGCGGTGCAGGTGGTGTCTATGGTGACGGCTCCCTGTGGAGATGAGATGTGGCCTTGGGCGGCAATGGAGGGGGACCCTGGAAGGGGCCTTTGAAGATCTGCCAGCCGTGGAGTGGGGGGGGGGGGGGGGAGGGGCCTGCCAGGGCCCTGTCCTGGTGCCCCTGTGCTGGGGCAGGCAGTGGCGTGGTAGCTATGATCTGCTGCCTGCTTGCGAGGACCTGACCCCAGGGTTCATATGCCGGGTGCCCCCCAAGGGCAGGTGGAGCCTTGCAGGTCCTGGCCCTAGGACGGCCCAGCTTAGTCTACAGAAAGCACGTCGGGCGCTTGCACAGACGCTTCCAGCCTATGAGCGGGTGAGAGTAGGCAGCCTGGCCCACTCTTCCTTCCGCCTCCCCCGCCCCAACCAACAGGTCTGACCTCGCTGGAAGCATTGCTCAGCCCAGTATGGATTTCCTGTCTTCGCCGAGGCAATGTGCTGTGAGCAGGCGCTGAGCTGATGGCCGGCCCGGGGATGGTTTTCTGTTCTTGAGGGGAGGGCCGGGTGGGGTGAGCTGCCCAGAACTCAGGCTCCTCTTTCTGCCCATGACTCGGGGAAGCCTCACCCAACATGGGCACCGAGCGCCACCCTGCAGTGCAGGCAGCTGTCCAGCCCAGACCCCTTCCCGGCTAGGACACTCTGCCCATCCCCAGGGCACCACCGCAGAGCCCTTTCCAGAGCTGGGGTGACCAGGACACAATCTCTGAGCTTGGCCCACATGTGGCCCCATGTGGGGGACAGTGCAGTGGCAGCTGGCGACCAGGCCCCTGGGGGAAGTGCCCCCTGCACTTGAAGGCTGGGGTGCTGCGTGGGGACACGGGGTGAGAAAAGGGAAACTGGGCAGATACCACAGTCGGGTGTCTGCCCAGGAGGGCTGACTCCACGACCTCACAGGTGTGCCCACTCACGTAGCGAGTTCATGGATACACACACAAAACTTTCTGTGAAGACTGAAGTGAGGACAGCAGAAGCCTTGGGCAGGCATCGGAGCTGCTGCAGCGATAATTGGTCCCTGGTAATTGGGCCTGACTCACCTTCTCCAAAACCAAAGGGCAACCACAGCCTGCAGCTTGGTGAGGGGGCTCTGAGAGCCCATCCCCACCCGACAGTGTTCTTGGGAGCTGTGGGGAGCCCCCGCAGCAGGAGCCTGGGACGTGGGACTGTGTGGTGTGGTCCCCGAGGTGGGGCATGCCCAGACCTCCCAGCTCCCATGTCCCCAGATCCCCCAGCACAGCAGTGGTGGGGTAGGGGTGTAGATGGAGGGGAAGAGAGGGAGCTGCAGGCCAGGACCATGTGCCCATGGCAGGGAGACAATAGGGCTCCAGGCCTGGCTCGGGCCCTGTGAGGGTCTTGGGGACTCAGCCTAGGCCTGGGCAGGATCCATCACTCGCTGGACAGGCTGACCCAAGGCCCCGAGGCTGGCTGGGCTGCCCCACTCTCAGGGGCGGGGCCAGGGCAAGGGCCAGCTAGCAGGGCGTGGAACTCCCAAGGCCCTCGGCCCCAAACTGCACAGAGAATAACGGCTCTGCTGTTAAAACAATTTATTTTGTTCTCCAAGAGACTAACAGCTGTTTACAGTCAGCATGTCTGAGCTGCTCCCTGGGGTGGCTGTTCTACCAGAGCCAGCCTCCCCTCGGCTTCCTGGCTTCACGTGTGAGGAAGGGCCCTGACGGGCCTGAGGCTCAGGAGGGGTGGAGGATGCCACAGGGGGCCAGGCCATGTCCTTCTGGGCCACTTCCATGACCCTGAGGCATCTCAGAACCCCCAGGTCCACTTCCCCTCAGCCGAGGCCTCTGGGAAGCGTCCTGGCGCGGACAGCACTCTGTGGCTTGGACTGCCTTGGGGAGAGTGTGGGGTGCAGCTGGGGAGTCGGGGAGGCCCTTCAAGACAGTGGGCTGTGAGCACTGGCCCAGAGGAGGAGGGAGCTTGCGCCCAGAGGGAGTGCAGTGGGGGTGCAAAGGCCCGGGGTCCACGCTGGCCATGGCCAAGGCTCTTTTAGCTCCACAGCCTATACTTGCCACGAGGGCTACACAGCACCGCCCTCAACTGTGTGCATACAAGGTAAGTGCTCAAAAACTGCTTGCTGAATTTGGAAAGTGACAGTTGTGGAACATGGGACTGGGAAGCACGGGGCCATGCATGCGCGGGGTCTCCTGCTGCCTGGAGCCCTGGGCTGCTCTCCGGGTGAGCCCTGTGCGCAATGGCCCCAGGTCACTCCCACCGCACTTGCTCCTGAGCTCATCTCCGGAGAGGCCCTAAGCTCTCAGGAGGCTCTGGGTGTGGACACTGGCAGCTGGGCACCCGCCCCAAACCCATCCAGCCCCTCTCACCACGCTCCCGGCTCACTGAAGCGACTGCCCTTTGGGGCAGCGATTTGCCTGAGGTTCAGCAGCAGCTTGTAACCTTAATGCCAAGTGAACTGTGAACAACCCGCCACAAGGCAATGAGGGGCAAGTGAGCTAGGAGCAGAAGCCCTGGCCCCTCCAGGCCACCCTCGCTCCCTTAGCTGGGTGCAGGTACCCCACAGCTGGGTGGGTGGTTCCAAGGAGAAGGAGGGCGACACTGCAGACCCACCCAAGCCTGAGGGCAGCTGCTTGGGGTCAGGTTATGAGGTGGCCTCCCGCCCAGCACCGTGTCCCAGGGCTGAGCACCAGTGAGCGTCTGGAGCTGACAGTGCCCAGTGTGGGCTCGAGGGCTGTTCCCAGGGCTGCGTGGTCAGGCCTGGGCAGCTCAGGGCTTGGGGGGTCCCTGGGCTGACGATACGTCTGCTGTTAGTAGCTGCTGTGGGCTGTGGGGCGATGGGAGGAGGCCTTAGGCTGGACGAGGGGAGACGCGGATACGCGATCCTCGGAAGAGGGTGGAGAGCTGGAGGGCTGGGTGACGTGTGGGCGCTGTGCTCTGTGCACTGTGCACACGTGTGCATACGTGAGAGTCCGTGTGCACGTTCGGCAGGCCCCTCCCGGGCACAGCCCATGCACGCAGTGAGTTCCTTGGAGAGTGTGCGCTGCTGGGCTGAGGAGGGCAGGTCCGGGGCTTTTTGGTGATTCCCTGAGGAGGTCTCCCTATCACCCCATTTCGCAGAAGAGAAAACAAGGCCTGGGTTGGTGAAATGGCCCCCAGGGTCCCCCAGCAGCGGGAGGCCAGGCTGTCGGCCCCGCCCAGCCTCCTTGCTGCCCCCTGTGCTCCCTTCGGAGCCTTTGTCTGTGCTTTCCCCAGCAGGCAGGAGGGCAGTTGATCCTGGGGCCTCTCGTGTCCTGCTGCTCAGGAGAGGTGCCCAGAGACCATAACCGTGCACATTGGCTTGGCGCAGTGGCCTGAGCAGGGGAGGTCCACGCAACGTCTGTGGCCCCAGGCTGTCCCCACCACACCTGGGATCCATGCCCCTCCTGCTCCGTGGCTCCCAGGGACCAGGAGCTACGGCGGCTGCACTGGCCTCTCGGCTCTGCCAGACTTTGGTGAGCAAAGATTGTGCCGACGTTGACAGAATGGGCACCAAGCCGCGCGCGTGGGCCCCGACAAGGCCCAATTAGAGGGGAAGTGTGGGGGCGAGGCAGGCCCGGCCAAGAGTGGGTGAGCCCTCAGCCCCAGCCTGCCAGGGGCGGCCACACGCGGCCACCAGCTACCAGTGCCAGCGGGTGCACAGCACACCCTGTGGTGACAATGCTGGGCACTGGAGAGGGAGCCTTTCTCCCCAGGAGCCCACTTGGTACCACGCCTGCCAGACCCTCAAGCCAGTGTGTCCGAGTGCATTCTGGGTGTGGGACCTGGGTGCACAGATTCCAGCCAGGTGCAGAGGGGAGGTGGAGGGTGGGCACGGCGTCCCTGGGCGGACACAGGAGGACCAGGACCTCCTGTGGGCAGCCGCACTGGGGGCCAGGGACCCCCCTCCTACCCACTCAGCATTGCTGGGAAAGCGCTCATGGGCTCAGAGCTCTCCCAGGTGCCGAGTCCCTCCTCGTCTTGCTCCCTGGTGCCCCCGCCCAGCTCCCCTCTGGGCAACATGCACGCAGCCAGCTCGCCAGCCAGTCTCAGTGACAGAGCTGTAATTGGGGAATTTCCTTATAAATGAACAGTGGGCCACAGCGACCAGCCTGGGCTGTGCCCTCATGGGCACGTGGAGCCATGTTGCTGGCGTTGAGATGTGAACGCTCTGGGAAGGTAGAGGCCTTGGCAGGGTCCCCAGCTGACCCCCTCCTCCCTCCATCCTCCTCCCACTGGCACCTCCCACAGACCTCCCACGCTGGAGGGGTGCACAAAGCAGCTCCTTGTGGCTTGTGGCCCCGACTCGGGCAAGGCCTGCCCTGCCCTGCACAGGGCCCAGGGAGGGGTCCTCACCCTGCCCCCAGCCTCGTGGCTGCAGCTTGTTCTGTGGAGACATCTAACCCTGATGCCCTCCACACTACCCTCGGGTCACTCCGTCTGTGTGCCCAGCTCAGCCCCTGCTGAGGTTGTCAGCTCTCTGTCCCCTCAGGCCCACCCTGCCAGCTCTGAGTCCCTATGGGGGACCCAGAAGGGGGGGGTGAGCTGCTATTTTCAGGACTGAGGACCACCCACACTCAGAGCCACAGCAGTCACAGCCACACTCAAGCCACACTCTGTTGTGAGGCCCCCAGAGCCAAGATGGAGTATGGGAGGGGTCAGGCAAGAACCCCCACCCCAGACCCCTCCCACAAGGGCACAGGGAAGGGCTGGGCCTACTTAAGTCTCTGGGATTGGCAGGTGGGGCACTGTCCCTACAATTTGGGCTGCCTACCTACTCACAATACACTGTCCTTGGCCCTGAGCAGGCAGGGGCCGAGGTGACAGGCCCAGGGTCCCCTCAGCCCCACTTTCTCCACCCTCACGAGCACCCGGGCCAGACCTGGGTGTTCTGCCCTGATGCCTGGATTTCAAGTCCCTGCCCCCACCCCATGTGAGCCCGTCCTCTTATTAGCACTGTTTTGCCGATTTTGCAAGTCAAATCCTTCATTATTGAGTCCCTAGCTTGATATGCAGCCAGCTGAGCTGGAGGCTAGCTGGGAACAGGGAAGGCTTGGCATCACGTGACAGCAGCCGCCCATGATGGGGGCCTGGGGACCCCAGAGGCAGGTGCAGCAAACCCTCCAGACTCATCCACGGGTGCCCAGGGTCACCTCCCTCTGCCCTCAGCCTCACCCTGCCTGGCCTAGCACCCCTCACTGGGTTCCCTGGGGAGACCCTGCCCCCACCCCTCACGGGCTACAGGTAAGCCTGACAGGTGAGCCCAGGCCCCACCCAGGCTGCTCAAGCTCAGGGTAGGAGGTCAGCCTCTTGCTTTCCCGCACAGTCTGTTCCTTCTGCCAGGACCTGCTCAGCCAGGGTGGGTGTGGGGTATGAGGGGGAGAGCGCCCCTTCCACGGTGCCCTCAGGGACTGAGAGCTGAGACACAGCAGGAGAGGGTTCCACTGCCACAGCATGGCTCTCCACCGGGCTGAGTGTATTTTTAGTTTCTCCAGGGCCGGAATCTCCTTGACTGAAGGCTCAGCTGCTCCTTGGCCCCTCTGGCTTTCGGCAGCGTTGTGGGTGGAAGGTGAGGGGTTGGGGGTGCCAGGTCCCTGGGCGTGAGCTTTCTCCTGTCCAAGAGGCATTGACCCCCACTGCCTTCCCCAGCCTTTCCTCCTCTGTAAGTCCCAGTCCCCTCTTGTACCCTACCGGTGACGGTGACGGTGACGGTGGGGCCCAGCCCAGGGGCTGCAGGAGAGAGACCCTCCCTGGCCCAGGCAAACGGCAGGTACGGTGGTAGGCGGCTCCAGGCTGGTGGAGGCCAAGGCCCCCTCAGCTGTGCTGTCCGTCGTCGGTGCTCCACTCTGCCTCAGACTGCCCTGTGGTCCCAGGAAGGGACCAGGTGCTGTTCCAGGCATCACAGTTGTTCCCACGTTCCCTCTCCAGACCAAGGAAGCCTTTCTGGGGAGTGGGGGTCAGCCCATGCCTGATGCTCGCTTGTCACAGGCAGGAGACGGGGTCACCCCAGACCAAGTTTGGAGGGGTTGAGTCAAGACCTAACAAAGTTAGGGCTCTTTCAGGAGGCGGGTGAGGGCTCAGGCTCCAGGGCTGGGTGGATGCAGTCTGGGCCGGCTTCCAGGAGGAGGTGGCCCCAGATCCAGGTGTTAGAGCATCCATAGGACTCATCGCGGTGGAGAATGCTGAGTGCCAGACACCGTGCTTGCTGCCTGGATGCCCACAACAGCCGGCGAGGACACAGAGGCTCGCTGAGATGCTGCTGTGGGGACAGCGGATGCCAGGCGCCCCCTCACTTCACCGCATGGCAGTTCTCACCCCGGCGCACGTCCTATTTCTGGAGTACAGAGCTGGGTGCTTCTGTGTGGTGGTGTTAATTAGGGTTGGTTTCCACAGAACACGCCTAATGTGTGGGAAACCTGCAAACGTCGCTGTGCTCAGTTCACCTGCACGGAAGGAGTGGGTTTGGGGGCCATCTCACTACTTGGGCACACCAGTCCCCAACAGACAAGGTGCATGTCCCCAGCCTGGGCCCCTGAACAGTCCAGATCCAGCAGTCGGCATGGGGGGCGGTGCACAGTCTTCCCTGGGCACGGAAGGCATGGGGGCGACAGTGACACTGCCCCGGCCTGGGTGGTCACTCTGAGTCAGGCTTGGCCCGGGACAGGGCTTTGGGGCCAGTGTGTCCCTCTGCAGGTCTGGAGAGGTCCAGGGCTGGAGCAGAGTGTGTGTCCTGAGTGACATTGACCTGGGGATAAGAGAGCCTTCGTTCCCCCACCCCACCCCACCAGGGCCTGTTGAGGGAAGAGCAGAGGAGTGTGGCTGGACAGAGTGGGACAGACAGAGAACAGGTGGACGGGTGTGTGGACGGGGCCTTCAGCAGTCAGGGAGAGTCAGATGCTGATGGGTGGGTCCAGTAGAGGGGAGAGAGCAGAGGGGTCCTGGGGTGGAGGGGCAGGATGGGAATCAGGGATGGGTGGTGGTTGAGAGCCTGGAGGTGGGCAGGTGTGGCTGCAGCCACTCCTGGGGGGCAAAGGAGCCCCAGGAAGGGCTCAGCCATGAAGTCCCCCTTGGTTCTCAGGAGCCCCAGTGGTCCTAAGACTGAGCCCCTTGAGCTCCTGAGGCCCTGAGACCCTCCTCCCCTTTGCGGCACAGCGACTGCATCCCAGAAGCCCCTGGTATCCTGGAGCCTGCAGCACCCCCCATACCCCCACCTCTGCTCTTTCTCTGTTCCATCATTTTTCAAAAATAATTGTGTGGCATCAGGCTGTCCCTGACCTGGGTTTGTTGGCTCTCGTCCCCAGGCCCACCCAGGCTGGCCTCACGTGATGTGTGTGTCAAGGTGTTTCCCCTGCAAGGCCTTCATCGTTCCCTGATTGCTCACATTAATTTTTCTCCCTCCTCGGTGATCCTCCCCTGTGCTGTGCTGGTTGGGAGGGGGCTGCCTCCCCCCATCCTGCCCGGCTGCTGCTCCTCTGCCCTCCCCTAGATGAATGTTCCTTTATTGTCCATAAATCTCTGCACAGCCCTTTGTGAAGAGAGATCGGAGGCCTCCTGCTCCCCAGTGTTTGTCGGCGGTGGGTTTAATTAGCACTCCCCCCAGAGGAAGGGAAGGGGCTCTCCGCCGCCCCCGGGCTTCTTCTAGGGGACAGAGGCTGGGGCTCCATCTGTGTGGATTCAACACGCCAGACCACATAACCGGCCTCCCCACGTTCCATCCCAGGCAGCCCCATCTCCCTAGTGGCCCAGGGGGTGGAAGCCCAAAGCCCAGCAGCACCACTACCAGCCCCCAGCACACAGTAGGTGCCTAATAAACACACAGTGAGTTGGTAGATGCCAGGATGAAAGGTCCCACCTTTCATCCGACAGTGGCTGCTGGCTGTGAATCTGTCTGCTTCCCGTTGCCCAGCTGGGGTGTGCAATAGGCTGCAGGAAGGAAGGGAAATTCTTGGGGTGCTCCCAGCCGCCAGCTCCAGCAGCCCCGAGGGCGAGGTGCACTCAGGTGGCCCAGCCTGGCCCCACAGCATGCCGCCCGGCCTGGGAATCCAACTGTGTGCTCTGTGCCGAGGTCTGAGGGTCAAGAAGACAGGCCTGTGGGGGGTAGGCTGGGGGGGTTGGCTGGAGGGACGACCTCAGGATGGTGTGGCAGGAACATCCCATCCGCTTCTCCACCGGCGGCCGCAGCCGTCTCAGAGGCTTGGGAGTCCCTCTGGTGCTGGTCCAAGCTGAGAGCCTTTCTCACAGCGGCTCCATGAGCCACGGGGACCCGTGCCATGAGGGTTTACTCATTCCTCATGACAGGAAGGAAAACCGAGGACCAGTGAGGTGTGGTGATCTGCCCCGACCCAGGACCCAATCGTGGACTTCCCCAAGCCCTGGCCG
This sequence comes from Aethalodelphis obliquidens, assembly GCF_003676395.1. Classification (NCBI taxonomy): domain Eukaryota; kingdom Metazoa; phylum Chordata; class Mammalia; order Artiodactyla; family Delphinidae; genus Aethalodelphis; species Aethalodelphis obliquidens. The sequence continues at coordinate 2,520,241 of NW_020838007.1, forward strand.
TGTAGGTCTGGGCACTGTGGATCCATTCCGTGACTGCCTGGCTGGGTGGGAATCAGCCTGGGGGGATCACAGAGGGCTTCCTGGAGGAGGGGTTTGTGTCGGAGTTGAGTGTTGAAATAAATAGAGGGTGCTGGGTGGAGGATCCTGCGGCACTTTGTGGCTGGGAGCTGGGGTGGGCAGTAGTGGTGGGGGGGGAATGGGGCAGGGCCCCTGTATTCCCACAGGATTCCAGCCTGGCCACGTGGGGTGGGCTGCATCCAGAATGCTGCTGTCCCCCCAGGGCTGCCCAGGCTTCACGTGCAGAGCCCGGCCAAGCCCCTGGGCTGTTACGTGCACCGGCCGGGCCAGCTGTCCAGGGCTCTAGGGCAGCTTCAGCCCAGTGCAGGGTGGGAAAAGAGGGGGGCAAGGCAGGACCAAAGGCAAGGCTGCCAGAGGGGCCGGGCACAGCGCGACACATCATGCCAGTGGGGTCAGGATGTATCCACGTGCCGTGTCAAGTGATGCTCTGGGCAGAGGGACACCCCCAGGCTGACTGGCACAAGGAGGAGAGATTTATGCCAGGCCTGTGCAGGCCCAGCACTGGGGTGAGGACACTGAGGCTCAGGAGGGAGCCACATGGCGCTCTGGGGCAGAGCCACACTGGCCGTGGGCGGCTCTGAGCGAGCACGGCCTCAGGCAGGTCTAATGCTCCAAACGTGTCATTTCACACCTCTGGCCTCAGTGTACTTGTGTGCGCGCAGGGGACGTCAGCAGCCTCTTCCTGCGAGGGCGTCGTGGGGGGTGAGGGTGGGCTGGGTCACCCTGGCTGTGAGGAAGGGCCTCTGCCCTGCAGCCCCTGGGCCCCAGCTCATCCAACAAATAAATACTTCCTTTCCATAGACACACTCCCGACACGTTCTCAGTCTCACTGGACATCGGTCTACAATCAGCTGCTGAATATACTGCTGCTTCTATTATTTCAGCACTAATTTAAGGATTAAAAAATAATTCTACCAATTACTGTGCAAAGCCCTGGGCACCAGATAGACAGGGGCAGATTTTCCTGTCCGAGGACTTGGGCCAACCCTGCAGGTAGATGGCAGGACAGGGTGGCCCCAGGGGCCCCTTTGTCCCCAGTGGGCATGCAGTCATGCCCCGCTGCCCTCCCAGGGCCCCAGGGTCAGGACTGGCAGAGAAGTGACCTGGGAGGAACCCAGCCTGAGCCCAGCATGCTGCTCACCTCCCATTCACCCCTGCAAGCACAGGCCCCAGGTGCCACCCTCCACTGACTCCTCTCGGTAGCACCAGCCTGGCCGGGCTTGTGACACAGATGGACCTGTGAGCTGGGAAGGATCCCGTGCACAGGCTGCCCTGTGGCTGGCCTGGCATCGTTGCCTGAGGGCCAGGAGCATCCTGGTAAACCAGCGGCTGGCCTGGGGAGGTGGGCACTCCCAATGCGCTTCTCGTGGTCTGAATTAGCTTCCTGCCCAGCCAGGTCCAAGGGTCCGGGAGACTGAGGCTGGACATCGGTCACCTCCTGTCTGGGTCCAGTGAGCCTGACCCCAGGGTACCAGCACGTCCGGTGAAAGGTAGGGGTCAGGGTTGGGTGGGGCAGGCAGGAGCTGAGCCTGCCGCCCCGGGCCCAGTGCCAGCTGGTGATGTCATCGCTTCCTGGGCTGTAAATATCACCCAAACTCACAACTCCCAAATTGTCCTCCAGCCTGGGCCCCTCTCCTGAGCTCAGCCTGCACAGCCCACGCGACACCCCCACCCAGATGTCTCCTGGGCCTTGACAACGGGGGCTGCTCCTCTGGGGGCCCCCACCTCGGGGACGGGTTGCTCAGCACAGACGCTGGGAGCCCTGCCCACCTCTGCCTTCTGCTGGGTCCAACTCAAACACAGCTACAGCCCTCCTGGTCCCCCACCCGACCCTCCTTGGGCCTGGCCAGACCTGTGTGCCCACTCACAAGTCTTCACTGTGTTCGCAGAGGCCAGATGGGTCTATTCAGGAAATCAGAACCCATCTCTGCACCTCAGAACAAAGTCCCCAAGATCTGCACCCCACCCCACCCCCAGGTCTACCTGCTTCACCCTCAGAAGGCCTGTATGGCCCCTTGTCCCCATTCCCCACTGTGGCCTGGGTTTCCCTCTCCTGGGGGAGGGGAGGATGCGGGGCCCCAAAGGACGGGCTGGGGCTCTGGCAGTGCCAGGAGGAGCATGTGGCCATGGAGCCATGGCATCTGGGGGTTAGCCAAGTCCCAGCTCAGCATGGGGCCCTGCAGCCTCCTGAGTTGCTGGGGTCTCCCAGGCCCCACCTGAGGGCCAGCTGGTGGTGACAGGCACAGTCAGCCTGAAAAGTGCCCTGAGGGCAGATGGGTGTCTCTCAGTAAGAAGCAGGCTCAATAGAGGTAGTGAGCACCCTATCCCAGGAGGTGTGCAAGCTGAGGAGCTCAGGTGTGCCTCAAAGATCTTCGCAAATGCGTGTCTGCAGTTTCCTGGCTGCCAGGAAGGTGGTGGGAGCCCAGGGGCCACCATGCTGAGCAAGAACCCTGCACCCTCTCCAGATTTAGCAGCTTGGCTGTGTCTTCTTGGGCATGGCAGGGGCTGCTCAGGATAAAACTGGATAAAGAAACTCCTGCCTACGCTCCCTCTGCCCACCAACGCCCCGGCGCAGGCTGGCAGACTCCTGGCCTGGCTGTGCAGTCACAGGGACGGTGTCCGGGGGTGCTGATGGTTGCCAAGGCTGCCCTATACCTCCACACCAGACGGCACGGAGCTGTGTGTGTGGAGGCTGTCCAAGGTGGTGATGGGGTCTCCTGGCTCAAAGGGGACTGCCCATGCTGCCCACTTGGAGCCTGGGGGCAGTGCGGCCTGGTCTTGAAACTCAGATGTACCCGTGTCCACAGTGCAGAGGGGCAAACTGCCAGGGCTCACACAGGGGGTACCAGGGGCCCCAGGCCCAAGGGTCCCTTAGAAGAAGAAATGGGGCATGTGGGAGGACCCGGCTGAGGAGGGGGAGAGGCCGGACAGGAGAGGCAGGGACCCTCCCCCAGCAGTGCCCTGACTCTGCCCTGGGCTGGGGCAGGGAGGGTCTGAGCTCCCACCATGGGCACAGAGGGGCCAGGTGGGGGAGCGGGGCCTGGCTGCTGAGCACACTCCCTCCCCTCCCCCCTCCCCTGGGCTTCTGGAGCCCTGGCCGCCCCCACGGCCATCTGGCTCCACCAGCAACGTTCCCCCACTCCCTCGCCCAACTCACGGTGTGTTCCTCCCTCTTCCTGCTCCCCCAGGCCCCTGTCCCGAGGGGGATGGTGGGATGGCCACGTGGCTTCTTTTGTTACTGAGTCCTCATGCCCAGTAAGGACTGAGAAAATGTGCATGTGCATATGTTTGCCTGTGCTGCGTGTGAGCACGCATGCACATGCATTATGTGTGCACACAAGTGGTCCCTGCCCTGCCTGTGCCTGCACGTGTGTGTGGTATGGTGTAGGTATGCGGCACCCTGGGCACACGCCAGTGCAGGCATGGCCACAGCACTGGCATGAGATCACAGGCAGTGGTATGAAGGTGGCACATGGCCCCTGCCAGGCCTTGGAAGGTGGGGTCAGCCTCACCACCCAGCACTCCATCAGGACCACCCTAGCCCACCCGCACAGGGTCCTCCTGGACCTCAGGCTCCTCCTGGGACCACCTCAACCCACATGGGAGAGGGGGGCAGCCGAAGCTGGGCTGGAAGGCTGGGACCTCTAGGGACTCTGTGTGACCGCAGAGCAGATGTCCTCACAGAGGCAGCCTTGTCTGGCTGGGCATGGTCTGTGCTGGACACATACCTCTCTCAGACACCGCTGTCAGCCCAGCCGGGAGGGAGGGAGCCAAGGCACACTGAGGTCAGTCTTCATGGCCACCACAAGTGCTGGGCTGAAAAGGGTCGAGCTGCCTGCAGCTCAGGCCATACCACCAGGCAGCTGCCTTCCCTTCCTGGGACTCTGTGCCATGACGGGGGCAGGGCTGCACCTCCAGGGCCCACCTGCCTCTCACGGCTCACAGCAACCCCGAGCCTGAGAGGCCACAGCTTAGGAAAAGAGCTCTTTATTCCACATCGTCCAATATTTTTACACAAGTAAAATAAAACGCATATCTCTATATATCGCGATCCGGGCGGGAGGCGGCGTTCTGGAACAAACGCCCCAACCACGCCCTGTAAACATGACGGGGTGGAGATGGGACGGGCAGGTGGGCAGGCGGGAGGCGCCGTCAGGGAGGGCCTGCCACCCGGGGCTGGCTGGCAGTGGGAAGGGACCCCGTATGTACACACACCTGGCTGCTGAGAGAGGCTTTGCGCTCAGTGGCTGGTCAACAGGGCCCGAGCACTGTCCACAGCACCAGCGCAAGGCCCAGGGGGACGAGGCCCAGGGGGGCGAGGCTGCAGGCGAGGCCAGGCAGGGCACCCGAGCCCTCCACCCCACCAGCCCCGCCAGCCCCAGCACCCCCGCCACCCGCCTGGCCCAGACGGCACTGGCTGCGTGTGCGGTTCTTGCGGGAACAACCTGGCCGCCGGCGAGGGCCCGTGGTGGGGGGCTCCGGTGGCTGGGAGCCCTCAGGCTGCACCGCGGTCAGTGGGGGTTCGGCCGAGCCAGGCAGGGTCCCGAATGGGGAGTCGTTGATGTGTCGTGGGCCAGAGCCGTTGCCTGGCGGGCTGTCACCAGATGGCACACGTCCCTTTAGTGCGTTGCCAGCCGAGGCCGGACTCCCGGCCTCCAGCACCGAGGCCTTGTCCTCAGCGTCCGGCTGGCAGCACTTGGGCAGCCCCAGCAGCTCCTCATCGGCAGGCCCGCCGGTCCAGAAGGGACGGGACGGTCTGGCGGCCACAGCGCAGCCCTCCAGGTCGGCAGTGGCCAAGCGCTTGAGGTCGCGGCCAGCCAGGCGCAGGGGCAGGCTGCAGGGCAGCTCGGATGAGGAGCCGCGGAATTGCTGCAGCCAGGCCCAGAGCGGGCGCGCCCGGCAGTCGCACACCCAGGGGTTGTCATTGAGCCGCAGGTACTGCAGGGCCCGCAGTGGCGCCAGGGCCTCCGCGGGCAGTGCAGAGAGGTTGTTGGCAAACAGGTAGAGTGTCATGAGACGGCCGAGGTCCCGGAAGGCGTGCGGGTGCACGCGGGCCACACGGTTCTGGTGCAGCAGAAGGCGGTCGAGGCTGTGCAGGCCGCGGAAGGCGCGCTCGGGCACGCTGGAAATGCGGTTGCCGTGCAGGAAGAGGTGCGTGAGGTTGCCCAGGTCGCGGAAGGCGTCGTCGGGCAGCGCCTGTAGCCCGTTGTCCTGCAGGTAGAGGTACTGCAGGGCAGCCAAGCCGCGGAACAGGCCGGGACCCAGCTCCTGCAGGCCGCAGCGGTCCAGGTGCAGTGTGTGCAGGCGGCTCAGGCCCCGGAACGTGGCAGGGTCCACGGCATGCAGCTGTGCGTTGTCGCTGAGGTCCAGCTGCTCCAGGAGCGCCAGGCCAGCGAAGGCGGCGGCGTCGATGTGGGCCAGCGCGTTCGAGTGCAGCCACAGGATGGTGAGGTTGCGGCAGGCATGGAAGCTGGCGGCTGGCACGTATGTGATGCGGTTGCCGTGCAGGAAGACGCGCTGGCTGGCAGCCGGGATGTCGGCAGGCACGGCCTGAAGACCCTGCTGCGGGCAGCTTGTGGTTACCTTGGGCTCGTTGTAGCACACACAGGCACCCGGGCACGGCGCCGCCACACTCCACACCTGCAGCCACAGCACCCAGGCCAGCAGCTGGCTCCCTGTGGGCAGAGCAGAGGGCAGTTCGTGGGCAGGGGCTCCTGCAAGGCTGGGGTTGTGCAGGAGGGGCTGGGGCTGGGCCCAGGATATGCTGCCGCCCCTGGGAACTCAGGTGCTGTGATCCTTGCCCCACCCGCCAGGTGGAAGCTGCTGCACAACAGCCCTCCAAGGGATCGAAAGCTCCACACCAGGAAACGTCGCCTGCAGACGCCCACGTCACCCTGCCTGGCACTCAAACACACGAGCTAACACGCCCGCACCCGCCGCCACTCGGGGTTAGCAGGTCACCACCAAGGCCCAAGTGAAGGCCTCCTGGGATGGACATGCACACCTGCAGATACCTTCTCGGACTCCAGTGAACACCAAGCCCCCGTGGGCCTGCCCGCTGTCCCTGTCCATCCCAGCACTGACCCAGCCTGTCCCTGTCCCATCAGCCCACAGGCCAGGCAGAGAGAGAGGCCCCGGTAAACACTGGAGCACCAGGCCAGCTCCACTCATGCAGAGGAGCCCTGGGCCAAGGATCATGGCCAGGCCTGCCTCCTGGCAGCTTCCGCAGCAGCCCTCCCAGAGGGTCCTCTCGGGCTGCAGGAAGGGTGGGGCTGTGACTCAGACCTGGTGCCCTGCCCAGGCCCCCAGAGCCCCTGGGGCCAAGGCCTGCCTGGATTCTGAGGGAGCCTCCCCACCTCGGGGAGCTGTGCTTTAACCAAGAAATTGCAGGGGCCTTGGTGAAGCCGGGAGCCACAGCCCCAGTGGCCCTCCTGCAGGAGTCTTGGTCCCACCAACAGGACACAGGAAACTGCCACAGCAGCCCCAGGCTCCAGAGCAACTCTGCCAACACAGGCCAGGAGCCTAGGCCCTGAGGGCAGGCGTAGCAGGGCAGGCAGGTCCAGGGCTTGGGGGCACTGCAGTCCTGCCCCGTGAGCCCCTCAGGCAGGCTGCTCCCTCCTGCACATGCCCTCCTCACTGCCGCTTACTGCTTCCTGGCCTGGCTCAGAACACCTCCTGCAGCCTCCTCCCCTCGGCCTCATTCTCTGCTTGGTCTCCTCCCTGGGCGAGGAGCTTACTCCTTCCCGGCCAATCTCTGCACAGTCCAGCTGCCCCCAACCCTCCTGCCAAGACATGCTCCCAGCAGGTTCCGCCCCAGCCCAGGGGGCTGCAGCTCCCCTCTTCCCTCCCCCGTCTCAGGGCCTCACCAAAGACCTAGACCGGGTAGGAGACCCCTCCTGGGGTGCTGTATCCAGGCTGGGCTCACCAGCAGGGCCACATGCCCAATACTAAGCTCCCTGCCTATCATCCCACCATTAGAGCCACTGCTTTGAATGCTGAAGGTTCTTTCCGCCTTCAGGAGTAAGTCTATTAAAATGTGAATCCCCCTGGGAGGGTTATGGCTTATCAGCTAACACTTGAGTTATCAGCTAACACCTTCGTTGACAGCTAACACCTGCGTTGACAGCTAACACCTTCCTTGGCAGTCAGCTGAGAGCAGGATTCTGCAGACATAAGGCCGGCTAAGTGCTGGGGCTGGAGCCAAGAGGGAGAAAGGAGGGGCCCACAGGCCACCTTCCCCAACCCAGAACCATGACCTTGGGCCCCGAACCCCCACTAAGTCCTCTCTGCCAGGGCCAGTGCAGACGCTTGCCCCAAGCCCAGAGGCCCAGCAAGCCGGGCATGTCCAGCGGTCACAAGGAATACGCCCTCCCAGACTCTGGTCCTCCGGGACTGGGAGCACCGTCCCCACAGCCTAGGCGCCTCCTCTGTCCCCTGTGCTCTGGTGGCCACTGAGGCTGGGCCATTTGTTGGCTGCTGGGGACATGACAGCCCCAGGACCACCCCCTGCCCAAGCCCTGGGTGCCCCTCCCTGGGCTGGCTGCACACAGGAGGCCATGAGGGGGCATCTCAGCTATTCTATTTAAACTGCTGGCATCCTCTCCTGGCTCTCTCCTTATGGGCCTCCTTTGGAAAGTCGGGCCTGATTAAGCCAGCTCCCACGGCATCTCACTGTTGCCACGGGATATGACTGTGCTATGAAAACAGTACTTCCTGCTCCCGAGACCTTGTGGCAGAGGACAATCTGGGGCAGGGTGAGGTGGGGCTCCAGTTACTCATCAGGCCAGACTCTGGACCTCACCACCACGGGCTGGGCCACACCACCAACTTGGCTGCCAGCGGCCGTCCATCATGACCATACCCACCACATCACCGACTGCACTGTTACCACTGCACCCTGACCATTGGCTCCCAGGCCTGCAGCCATGGTCTGTGAGCTTGGCTGGGTTGGGGTCAGCTGACCACTGGAACCGGCCGGCTCCTCCAGCTTCCAGCCGTCGCTAAGCGGGGCCCCCGGAAGGCTATAAGCCATGGGCTTGGGGCCGTGCCCGCTCTATGTATGCCCTGAGATAGGTACCAGTGTTGAGCCACGCATGGGGGAAAGTGGCAGAGCAGCCACGTGGCTCGGCCCTGCCAGGAAGTGGGCAACAGGCGCGAAGACATGGCTCCCCTCTCGCCGAGGCAACTGCTTTTTGGAAACCAACTTCTGATGGTCGGTCCCTCAGCACAGGCCCTGCTGTCAGCATAGCGGCCGGCGGTGGGCTCACTCCTCGCCTCAGCCACAGTAATTGGCTCCAGCCTGGCCCCCTTGGGGCCTGCCTGCTGGTCTCCATGGCAACCCCTCTGCTGAGCAAGCAGAGGGGGTATCTTTCTATGAGATAATCAAACCCAACTTTGTGTCATGTTTTCATTCTCACAGCAGGGGCCTGGAGGCCCCACCAGGTAGTGGGAGGGTGTACCCTGGGTGTACCCTGGCCCAACCCCCTGGACCCTATCACTCACCTAATCCCTCCCAACCCTAAAAGTCCTCCCCATCCGTCCCCCCACCCCGTCCCCAGCCTGTCCTCCCAGCCCATCCTCTCATCCCACAGCCCCCACCCCCCAACCCATCCTCCTTGGCTTTGCAGTCCGGAGCCTGAGGCCTCTCTGGCCTGCAGATCTGCACTCGCTGGTCCTGCCCACTCATCAGAGGCCCCCAGGTTGCACCCTGCCTCACCTGTCTCTCCTTTCTCTCCCCCCCAACCCTCCCACTGGCCCCAGACAGCGGCCCATTCCCCTGGCCCCACCTCCCAGTCACGCCCAGCCTCACCGGGTCCAGTGGGAGCTTGCCTCCTGCACACAGGGTGAGAAAACAGCCCTGCCCCGCCCGGCTCTCATACACAGAAATCATCGCAAGGCACACCAGGGTCCTGGTCCCACACCAGGCCACCAGGCCCCCTCAGCTAGCTTCCTGCAAACCCAAGCCGGCCCCTCCCCTGCCATCCCTCCTCTTTCCTCGGGCCTCAGCACAGAATGGATGGGTCAGGGGTTTTCTCTAGTGCCCTCCCCACGGAGGGGACCCCTGGGTCATGGCTAGGAGCCCCCACCTTAGCCCTGGTCTGCTCTGGAGCTGGGGCAGGGGCACTAGGGCTATGGTTGGTGGAGGACCAGCCACTCCGGCCTTGGGGGTGGGGGCACAGCTACCAGACTCTGCTCAGGGTCTCTCCTCCGGGCCAGTTGACAAGGCCCAGGAGGCTGGGGGGCGTCAGGCCTGCGTGTGGCCTCAAAGGCCATCTGCATTGCTCACCCTGATCCAGCTCCTGGCCACTGCAGGGGGCGGGGAGGAAGGTGGAGGGAGCAGGAGAGGGGAGCAGAAGGGAGGGGAGCCAGGACGGGTGGAGGCTTCTGGGGAGTCACCAGCAGCCGCAGGAGCCAGTGGGCAAGTGGGCAGGCGGCTGCTGAGGTCAGCAGCTCAGAAACAGGGCGTGCTGGGGGCTGCAGGCACGGGGAAGTCTTCAGTGTGTTCCCTGGCCCCTGCCTCTCCCGGGGCCCCCCAGCCTGGGCTGAGGTTGCAGGAGTACAGCTCCCCTGAGGTCTCATGGGGATGCCTCTGCCCCCACAAGCGAGGCCGAAGAGATGGTACAGGGCTGGCAGCCTTGGAAGCCCACAGCACGGGCTCAGTGCCCTCGGGCCTCTATGCCTCCCTGCGGCTATGGGGTGGCTGTAACACCCCCTTTGGGGGTCATTACAAGGGTCCACCAGCCGATATGATGAGGCATGAGTTGGAGCTGCATAAGAATCAATTTTCTTTTTGGTGTCGTGAGCCCATTTTACAGATTAGGAAACCGAGGCAGTGAGCAGTTAAACCATGGCCTGCTCCCACTCAGAGCCGGTCCAGGAGGAAAGGTGGGCAAGAGAAGGAGCCACAGAGCTGCCAGAAGGGGCAGGAGGGACATCCTGCCCAAGCCTGAAGAGCGGCCACTATGCGGCCACGGCAGGAGAGTGTGGGCAGCTCCCTCCTGTGCTCTTGGTGGCTGGGAGGGGACGTTTCCGGGAGGTTCTGAGCTGCTGCACACCCCCCTGGAGGCTGGGGTCAGCCGTCCGCGGAGGGGCCAGACCGCCGTAGCATAGCTAGGACATCAGTCTGCTCAGGACCCTCTCGAACACCAAGAACGTCCCATGAAGGGTCATGTCACAGATCGCAGTTACAAGGCAGAACAGGAGGCCATAGTCAGCACAGCCAGGCCAGAAATAGCTCCGAGCGGGGGTGGGAGCCAGTGGCGTCCACACACTGCAGAGGGTCAAGGCACCCGTCACGGCTGCACCCATACCCCTCCCATCCCTGCCAGCCCCCCACTCGCGATGGGCTCACCACCCACCCCCGTCGTCCATCTGTCCCCCCTTGGTCATCGTTGTTTCTCATACTCACCACCCACCTTCCGTCCGTCCTCCAGGCATAGACATGCGTGGCGGCAGCACACGTGGCCAGGGCGTTTCCTGGTCCCCTTCTCTGGCTCAGGTGCCAGGGAGGAGGGTGGCAGCCGCTCCCGTGAGGCAGCCCACCCTCAATAGAGCCCTGCGTCTCCAGGGGTGTGGCTACCAGCTCTCTGCCCGGCTGTGCCCCTCAAGGCCCCCTCCTTATTGATCTTTTCAGGGCGCAGCTGCGGGGCAGGGCAGGGCGGGCTGGCCAGGTGGATAATGGGCAAGGTGACCTACCGTGGCAGGAGGGTACTGGACACAGGGCTGAGCAGTTCCAAACACCAGGCCAAGCTGCGTGCAGTGGGGGAAACTGAGGCCCACTGTGGGCAGAGCCGGCCTCCTGGCTGTGTTGTGCACGGGTGGACCCAGGGTGAGCAGGCCAGGCCCCTCTGTCTGGTGAGCTCTCCCAGGGGCTAGTGTATTTAGTCGTTTTACAGGTGAGGGAATGAGGCTTGGTGGGGGATGGCGGGCGTCTCTTGCTCACAGCCCAGGAGCCGGTTGGATTCCCAGCCCTGTGGTGTCCAGTTGCTGAAAAGCCTTGCTGCGCAGTAAAAAGTTAAAGCTCCCCCACCCCTACCTCACCCATCAGCCCCACCTGGAACCCAAAATTTCCAGCCGACACAGCACCTGGGAGGCAGCTCTGGGCCCTTACAAGGCAAGGAAACAGAGAGTGGCGGGGGAGGGTCTGGCCTGCCTGGGAGCTGGAGGCCCTGGATGCAGAGCCCACCCACTAGCGTGTTCCCCAGGGGGCGCCCTGTGGTCGGGATGTGGTCCTGGCTGTGACACCTGTGGTCCAGGAGCGGGCTGACCACAGGTGTCACGTGGGGGATTGAAGGAGCCAAAGAGCCCTGAGCTGGCCCCGGACAGCAGGCAGACGTCAAGGGAGGAGCCCTGGAGCTCACTGCCAGGGTGCGGGTCCAAGAACACCCTCTGATGGGCAGGACACTGGGCCCAGCCAGCAGGCCTCAGGAATCCATCCTTGGCCAAGGGCAGGCTGCCAGCCTGGAGGCTCTGGAGCCTCACCCTGTCCAGTCCACATGCTCTTCACCCAGAGCCCACCTCCCTCGGCTCCCACCCAGGAGCCCCACATGGAGGGCTCATGATACCAGCATCTGAAGCCTCGTCCAGCCCCAGGACCCTGCCCATGCAGGCCACGCCCACACTTGCAGCAGAGACTCAGCCAGCATTTCCTCCCCCCAGAGGCTGGACAGCCCTGTCCCCCCGACACCCAGCAAACCCCCCACTCCATCAGGCCACCAACAAACGCCCACTGCCTAATTACCTGGAGAATTCTGTCTCCACGACCAGCTCACCAGGGTCCTGAGGCTAATTCAATCCGGCAGCCAGTATAGGCTCGAGTCCCCAGAGGATGCTAATGAGAAACTGGCCAGTGGCCGACATGCCCCTGCCCCAGGGAGGCTCAGAGAAGGGGCATTCCCTGTGCCAGGGCCTGGGACCTACCGCCACACACCTACCACCGTGCCCACCCGCCTGCCCAGATCCCTGTCCACTGCCAGCTCCTGTCCAGGACTGGACGCCTAGCCTGGCAGGGCCAACATGGGTCCTGCCCTCCCCGCAATCCATCCCACACTCCTCCCGGGACCCTGCATCTACCGCCAACACGAAGCTGACCATTCCTGCGAGGCCCTGACGGCAGCCTCCAACAGGGCAAATGCAGTGGAGGAGCCCACGCTTGGGGTGCACACACGGGGTGGGGGTGTGCACGCCATGGGCACACACAATAGGAACGCACTCTTGGAACTTGTGCTGCTGGGGCCCGCGTGATCAGGGCACAGAGGCGAGCCAGCCAAACAGCAGAGGGGCTGCTGTGCAGAGGCTGGCAGACATGGGAGCCCCACCCAGGAGCCAGGAGCCAGGCTGAGGGGTTCTGCTCTCCTCTGTGGTGGGAGTTGATGGGTGGGCACATTCCCAGGTGTTCCCGAGCCCTTGGCACTTGTCAACATCACCGAAAAGGCAGGCGGTGGCCTCTGCCCGAGCAGCATCTATTTGGCTATGGAAAGACAAATGCAGGTCTCCGGAGGCCCTCGACGGCTCACCCTTGGGGATCAGCCCATCCGGCCTCTGGGCCGCTGCGCATTAGCCCCGTCTGGAGGGAGCAGCTGGACTGAAGCCCACCTTCGCTGTCCCAGGAGAGCCGAGTTCTCGCAAACGCTCCCGACCAGGGTGGCTTGGGCCCCGAGAAGGGGTTAACATGGGCAGGGTGCTTGGGGGCTTTGAAACTGAGCTGGGAGAGTGAGGGTGGGGGGCAGCACTCGCCAAGAGAGACCGTGGGGAGGACCAGCATGGTCTGCTGAGCACCCCTGGCCAGAGGCAAGTGCAGGGCCCAGGACCCTCAGCCTGAGACGCTCCCATTTGAGTCACCACCGGCTGAGGTCACTGCATCCAGGGGCCGTGGGTCCACAGGATGGTCCGGGGAAGCCTGTTGGCAAGGCGGCCTGCACGCCAGTGCCTCTCTCCTTTCCTGGACCGAGTTGTCCCACCTTTGTTATTTGTTCCTAAATGGGAAGAGTTGTCAGCTGAGGCCTGAATCCTAACATCTTGGGAAGTGCGTCAAAACTGACTTGCTGTGTACCCTCCTCCCAGCCAAGTGGACAGTGTGATGCTAGTGGGCCAGCGAGCCAACCCCTGTGTGACCTGGCCACAGAGTCAAAGAGGAGGGTGTGGGGTCCTGAGGAGGAGAGACCCCCACCATCCCAGAGGTGAGTGAGTGGGTGGACAGTGCTGGGCAGACACGAGACAGCCCTGAGCATTCCAGCAGCAGTGCCTTGAGGCCATGAGGGCCTTCTTGGTCGAGCTTGTCTCCCAGGGAGGCCCTGTCCATCCACCTTGACATCTCAGCCTCACACAGCACCAAGCACCAGTGGAGGGGAGAGCTGGGGGAGAGGGGGCCCTCACCTCCCTGGAACGCCCAAGTCACAGATGTCCCTCCCTCCTGAAGGTTTCGCTACATCCCACAGCACAACGAGGAGATGACCATCAACCCCACTCCTCAGACAAGGGCACTGAGCCTTATCAAGGTGTGGTGACCACAGGGAACCAGCAAGACCAGGGAACGGGGTCCAAGAGCCCCCTCCTGCCACATCAAGTGACCAGGGCAGGCCCTGAGCCCCAAGTGACCCAGATAACAAAAAGGGGAAGCAGCCCTACTGCAGCAGGTGAGCTGCTGAGCCCCTCCCCCCAACACATGCTCTGGGCTCTCTGACCCCCAGAGAGGCTTATCCTTGGCCCAAGCTCTCTGCTCCATGGGCTGCCCGAGGTGGACCCCAGGGTCCAGGAGCCCTGGGCTCAGATGCCAGCTCTGTACACCCTCACCAAGAGGCTGGGGAAGCTGTCTCTACAGCAGTGACATGAGGATGACAACAGGCCAGGACCCGCCTCCCCGGGGCCCCAAGATGCTTCCAGCCTGGAACCCCCTGAGCACCTCCACCCAGGCTCTGGCTTTGTGGCCAACACCCTGCCTCTCCAGGGGCTGGTGTGGGGCCTCTGCCGCTCTGACCTTGGGCAGCCCTGTCTGAGGTGAGGAGCCCAGGCAGGAGAGGCCCACAGCTCACAGGTGGCATCCGCAGCCACGCTGATCGCTCTACTTGTCTTGAGGCCCCTCCTGCCTGGCATGGTAGCCCTGCTTTGTCCATGAGAGGCTGCGTCTGGGTGGAGGAGGGCACGGCAGCCAGGCCATGCTGCGAACACACCTAGGGCAACCTCCCTGCCTCCACCGAGCTCAGCCTCAGTGGAGGGAGGAGGCTCGGAGACAGGCGTGGAGCCCAGCACAGATGGAATGGCCTCACAAGCTGCTGCTGCTCCTCCCGCAGCACGGGCACACTCGGCGGGCCCCTCTGTGCCCACCCTCCACCCGTGTCAGAGACCTGTGTTCATCCCACCCCAGACCCAGGACAGTGATGCAGTACTTGCTGAGGGGTTAGGGAGCAGGGTGATGAGGCTGTTCCCCCGGAGAAACGTCCAGAGGAAGGATCTCCACCATGGCCTCCAGCGTGTCCAGAGCAGCTCCTGCCTGACCACCCACACCTGCCAGTCGACAAGCCCCACTTTCAGCAGAGCATCCCGCCACCTTCCATGCTTCCCTAGTAAACGCTACCAGAAAACCAGGTGTCTGGAAAAGGTGCCAATGCTGACAATCACGGCAATGCCTCCAGAGGAAGCAGAGACAGTGCAGCGAATAGATAAAAATTAGGGAAAATCTAATCAGTGTCCTCGTAGGGATAGAAGAGGATTTAAAACAAGAACTGGGTGCTATGAACAAGGAGCCATCAGAAAACTAGAAGAGTCCCTGGAAGTTAAAGATAGAATTGCTAAAATTATCCCCCAAATCAATAGAGAGGTTGGAAAACAAGGTTAAGGAAGTCTTCCAGAAAGAAAAACAAAAAGAGACACGGAAAAAATGATGAGATTCAGAAGACAAATACAGATCCAACACCTGTCTTAGGTAATTCCAGAAAGAAAACAGAAAATAGAGGAAAAAGTTATCAAAGAAATAATACCCGAAAATCTCCCAGAGCTGAAGGCTCTCCTGGGTGAGCGCCTGGCACAACACGTGACATTCACAGTGCGATTTCAGGTCTCTGGGCGTCAAGAGAGGAACAGCAACACGGCAGCAGACTTCTCCACAGCACACTGGACGCCAGAAGACCACAAAACTGCAACGGCTTCAAAACTCTGGGGGGAAACTATTTTCAACCTGGAATTCTGGACTGGGCCAATCCAGCTTGAATAGATTTGCTAACATTCAAGGGCTCATAGAATGATTCTTCGCTGTGCCTTCCTTAGATGGTTAGCTGGGAATGTGCTTCACCTAAAACAGGACATAAACATGAACCCCAAGAAACACTGGGTGATGAAAGGCAGTCAGGGGCAGCTGTGAGGGGGCCCCAGCATGCCCAGCCCAGGAGGGGACAGCAGGACAAAGGCCTAGAGGGAGACTTCCCCTGGGGAAAATGAGACACCCAGTAGAATGCCTGACACAGAGAAGAGTAAGCACATGAGGGTGGCATATGGGACAAGGGAAAAAAGACAAAGTCAACTGTAAACTCCAGGAGAAACAGAAGGCCAGACGAGAGCGAGAGGGTCACCCCTGTAGTCAGGCAGTGACAGCGTTCATGTGACCTGGATTAGGAAACACTGGTTATGAATTTAACTGTTGGTAGTGAGACAGCCACACTGGGGAGTGTGCTGGAGAAGAGGGGGCTGGGGTAGGAGACATGGAAATGTGAAGGTAACCACCTGGAAAAACAGGGAACACGGCAACAGCAGGTGGGTTGGAGGAGGGCTACAAACCAATGCCCCAGACCAGCCTCTGAGGGCTGGGTGCAGGCTTTCACTTTGAGCAAGATATGGCCGACCACAGTGTTATCTTTTTAAAAAGACTGCATACTTGGCAATGAAATCTCAGAAACAGAGATAAATAAAAAGAAGAAAATAAAGCATATCTGCCAGAAGGTGAAGACGAACGTGGGTTAGCAGCAGGCGTCTCCAAGGTACAGGAAGAGAAAGCGGGACTGAGAGCTCTCGAAGCCTCCTGGTGCTCAGCCCAGCGTCTGGCTGCTCTTCAGCGGCTGCTCAGCCAAGGGTGGCCAAGGACGCCCCCGGCCTTCGGGGACGCTCCAAGCTCCTGGCTCCAGGGGCCTCTGAAATCCAGACTCCTGAAGGGACAGCTTCCAACCTGAAGATCCATGTGTGCCCTGGGCCTTTCACAGTCCTACCACCTCCAGGCAGCCCCTCCCACTGTCCCTCCTCAGCCCTGCCTGCTCCGGGGTCACAGATCCGACACCCTGACCCCAGACCGGGGACCCTCAGGAGCAGGGGATCCAGCGGATAAACCCGGGCCCTCGGGTAAGGGTCTGCAGCCCCTGGGAGGGCTCCCCTGACCTTGGCCTCTATGAGAGCCCCAATCGCGTTTCTGCATCCAAATGCATGACACGCAGGCAGGGGTGACGTGAATAAGTAATTGCTCTTTTATTAACGAGTGATAAATTATTCCTATATGATTGTGTGTGATAACTCTTCCTTATTTGAAATCAATTTGGGATGGAAATTGTTGGCGGCTTCTCACCAGTGAGGGTGGGAGGACCAGGCGCGCCGCTGCCTCCTGGAAAAGCAGGTCAGTGTATTTCGGCTACTTCCTGAGGCTGATGCACCAGGCGCTCCTGGCAGCAGAAGGGGGTCGGCTGCCCTGGGGGCGGGGCTGGGAGGGTGGCCTCATTTCCTCAGCACCAGCCCCCGGGACAGGTTCCCAGCATGGCCTCTCCCACCCCACCCCCCGCCTCACTGGACCCAGGGCACCGATGCCCCTGGCAGAGGAACGGGCAGGCTGGGGAGGAGTCCCTGAAGGCCCAAGGCATTGCTGGGGACTGCCGTGGCCAGGCATCGGGAGGCAGGGGGCCATCTGCAGGCCACACTCCACTCATCCCCTCTGTGTAAACCTGAGGACCCAGGCAGCCCAGCCTTTCACCCGACAGAGGACATACCCAGCGCCCAGCTGGCCTCCCTGCCTCCCCACCCAGGCCGGCACGGCTTGACTTCACCAAGCCTGATGAAGGCATTTGCCTTTTCCCTAAAAATTTTCCTAACGAATTCACATCCTCATTCCCTTCTCACTCAGCCCAACACACAAGTGTCCCCAGCACGAGCCCAGGCCTGGGTCAGACAGACTTGCTCCCCACCCAGTGCCCTTGGAAGGCCCTCGGCCTGCTCACCTGCAGATGGCCTGTGAGGGGCTGCACACAGCAGGTGCTCAATAACCACTGAGCCAAGGAAAGAAGGGTTGCACCCCGAAGGCCTCCCTCAAGTTGACCCCTCACCGCGTGGCCCCATGGGGCCAGGGGAGCCCGGTGTGGAGGAGGAAGCAGACGCGCAGGGAATGGGGTGCCCTTGGCTGGTGCCCACGGCCCTCACAGGCCCCGCCTGCTCAGAGCAGCACCCCGTGGCCCAGGCCCCTGCACCTCTTCTGTTGACGCATCAGAAAAATCCAGCAACCCACTGGGCAGGCAGCCAGCTGCCTCTCGCCCACCCTCCTACTGTTCCCTGGTCACAGGCTTGCCCCCGTCAGGAGCCAGGTCACCCCAGCCCAGACACGTCGCCCTGCTCAGCTCAGGCATGGCGAGCAACCTCCGCCTCTCAGAGCCGGGTCTGTCATCTGTAAAAGGGGGAGGCTATGTCTGAGAACTTGACAAATCACTCCCAGGGTCCGTGAACCCCCACCTCTGTCCACTGCCAGGTGCCCCCTTTGCCCCACACCTCAATGGTCAACTTGGCAGGTTTGCCTTGCTTGTTTCTGCACCCCCGGGCCGTGGGCTCCTTGGGGCGGGACTAGGGCTGGTGACGGCACAGGAGATGCTCCATAAACATCCGTCACGTAAGAAGTGTGAATGTAAGAAGTGTAAGAATGTAAGAATGTAAGAATGTAAGAAGTGTGAGGCTGTGGAGATGGCTGTCCCAAAGGTGCCCAGGCCCAGGAGAGTCCATAGGGCACTGACGTCCCCACAGGGCGAGGCAGCAGTGCCTGATGCCAAGGGCAGCTTCACTTCTGTTCCAGGCTGAATGTCTGTGCCCCACCCCCCAAGTTCATATGCTGAAGCCTTCACCCCCAATGTGATGGTATTTGGAGGTGGGGCCTTGGGAGGTGATTAGGTTTAGATGAGGTTGTGAGGGTGGGGCCCCATGATGGGATTAGTGCCCTCATAAGAAGAGATACCTGAGAGCCTGTTTTCCTGTGAGCAACGTGAGGAAGGCGGCTGTCTACAAACCAGGAAGAGAGCCCTCACCAGAACCGACCCTGCCAGCACCCTGATCTCAGACTTCCAGCCTCCAGAACTGTGCGAAATACATTTCTGTGGTTTGAGTGTCCGTCTGTAGCATTTTCCTATCACAGCTTCAGCTGATTAGTACAACAAATTTCTTAAAACTCCAGTATATTTTTCCAGATTTTTCTACAATGCACATGAACTGGTAAAATCAGAAGAGTTTTTAGTTTGTTCCGTTTGGTCTCATGTGCTGACACTGGATGGGGAAGCTGGCCCAGGGTAGGGTGAGTGAGGCCAACCCCAGGCAGTGGGAGTCCCTTTCAAGAGCCCCGTGCTGTGGGGTCCCCGCCCGGTCTCCCAACCTCTACAAACCCATTCCCTTGGCTGAAAAGTGCAGACGACAGGCCCCACCTCACAGGGTGTTGAAGCCACACAGCTCACGCAGGCCTGGTGCGCACAGTGGATGCACAGGAAATGCCCGGCCCGCCCGCCCCACGGGAGCACCTCATGTTGCCCCTGGCAGGGGCCACGTCCCCCCGATGGAGGGGAAGTTAAGCTATAGCTACCAAGGGCATGATGGCACCTGACCTGACCTGGCCTGACCTGAGCTCAGGCAGCACCCCCACCTTGTTCCCAGACACCCCCCTCGGAAGGCTCTTCTTCCCAGAGTCCCACCACGCACATCCTACTCCCCTCCCCAACCACAGCCCTGCCCCGAAACCTGGACTTAGCCCCTAGGGTGCCACTGAGGGAGTAGGCGAACAAGCAGAGTGCATGGAGCTTGGCCGGGGTCTCGGTCCCTGGGCTCCCACCAAGGGCTCTCGGCAGGGAAGGGGCCTCAGCTAGGCCTGAGGGGCCCTGTGCGCATGACATGCCAGGCAGGGCCTGACCCCACCTGGGCCTCGGGGCAACGTGGGGACAGTGAACCCACCAGAGTCCACATTGGCCACCCGGCAGGAAATGAGCTGCGGGGGTCAAAGCGTGAAGGCCTACAGCCCTACCTCCCTATTTCCCACCACCCACCCCAGGGACATACTGCCCCACCAGAGCCCCTTGTACTGACAAGGATGGTCCTGCTGTATCAGGCTTCCTGTGATCTGGGGGTCAGGGGAGGCAGCCACGGCGTCGGGAGGGCTCCGTAGAGGTACTGACACCCCCCCATGCCACCACCACCCACGTCAGGCCAGCCTGGGGGCTGGGCTACAACTCCAGCAGCAGGTGAAGAATAGAGTCCATTAGGGCCACCATCTGTCTCAGCCATGACGGGCCCTCTCGGTGACATCCAGGAGGTGTGTAGATGGAATATCTTTATGGCGAGAGTTTTTCTTTTGCCAATTTTCGAAAAGGAAGCCAGACACTTGTCACACCTGTCCCCGTGTCAGCCTCTGCCTGACAGAAATTGGGGCTGAGGCAGGGAGATGAAAGACAGCCTGGACATGGCCGGAATGCAGGGGCCACGTGTCACATGGCTGGAGCACAGAGCAGCAGGCTGGCCTCCTGCTGGGGCACGCCGCCATCCACCTCTGCGGCCCCCACCCCATCCTTCCAGCCTGAGCTCCCCGAACCCCTCCCTCTGCACCCCTCTTGGTCCCACAATCTCCTCATCTGAACCCCATCTCCCTCCACCCTGCTGCCCAGGGCCTCCTGAGCCCACCCCAGGGGCCCCGGCGCACGCACTGGGCTGTCCCGGAGTCTCTGGGCTTCTGCTCACACCAGGAGCCCCTCCCCCTCAGCCAGCAGCTCCAGGGCCTCTTTAAGACGTGGGCCCAGGGTGGCCTCGGTGAGGGCCCAGTGGGGGACCCAGGCCTCAGGCTCCTCACCAGCTTGCCAGCACCCATGCCCTCACTTCTCTCCCCTGGGTACCTAGTGGGCTTTGGGGTGTCTCCCAGGGACCTGGAGGGCTGAATATGTCACAAGAATCTCGAGGTCCCTGCTGCCCGGCATGGGGCTGGCCTGAAAGTAATGCTAGAAAGCACTTGCAGGGGAACAGAGGTGGAAGCCAGTGGCCCTCGGGGACCTGTCCAGGGATCCCCATACCCACACCTGCATTGTGCATTGTGGTGCACGGCTAACCCCACCAGGGGTGAGGAGGGCCCTCCCCAAGGGAGGGGGGTCACCTGCTAGGCCATACTCAGGAACCCCAGCCCCAGGGCCCCCCTCCGCCCTCCATTAGTCCCCACGCAGTGGGATGGGGGTTGCTCACTGCCAGGGCTACATGACAGTCCTGCTGCTTCCTCAGATGGCCCTGGGGGCCACAGCCTCAGCCCCCAAGGAGATCTAAGAGCATGGTCCCCACCAGGTTCATCAGCCACTGCCTTACATGGCCTCATCCTCTGGGAGGCCCTGGGGAGCCTGGAAACTGGGACTGGACGGGTGTGACTGGCTAGCTCTGTGTTCTCTGAGGACAAGTGGGGGCTGGACGTGTCCCGAGAGAGCAGGGAGGCCTCAGCCAGGCCAGAGGGAGGGAAGAGGCAGTGGAAAGCATGGGAGAGATCACAGCAGGGCTCTGGGAAGGGTGAGGGTGGCCCAGGACACCAGAGCCCACTCGCAGGTTCCTGGCTGGGGTGTGCTGTGGAGGCAGGTGAGAGAGCTGGGTACGGGGTGTCCTGTGTGACCTTGGGACCCACAGCCCTCCCAAGACCACTCTGATGCCCAGTGTGTCCTTGTGGCCAGCCAGGACTGGTCTTTCTCTGGAATTCTGCTTCCAAGCACATCTTTGGGAACAGGAGATGCTTCTGGGCCAGAGGCCACACAGGGGGCAGATGGCCCACCCTCCCTCTGCCCAGTTCCCGTCTTGCCCAAGGACCGGGCAGGAATACTGGCCTCCTTCTCGCCACACCAGAAGGCTGGTGCAAAGTGAGCTGTGGGGCAAGGCTTCACACCCACGTGGTGAAGCAGGGAGACCCTGAACCTCCTTCCAAGTCAGCACCGCAGCCGGCTCAGCACCCACCTGCCCCAGGCCCCCGCTGGGCCTCCGCCTCTCACTGAGAAAGGCAGACACCCCATGAGGGCCCCAACTTCCCCTCCCCCAGTCGCTGGCCCTGCCTGGGGCCTGCACCTCCCACCCCCATCCCACCGTGTCCCCCCAGCCCCATTTCTCACTTGGGTCCCCATGGCATTAACTAATAGGTCACAGACCCCCCCTTGGGACGGGTGGCAAGGACCTCATGCAGAAGGGCTGGTGGGGGGAGGGAGGCCCCAACAGGGGCTCCTCCTATGCGCTCAGCAGAGGCTCCTCCTCCAGAGAGGACAGTGGGGCCCACACCCATCACACACCTGCCTGAGTGCCACCATGATGTCCCCAGGGCAGGGAAGGACTTGGGAATCTGAGGAGGCCCCTGGGACATGGGGGCCCCACGAGGCCCCATCACAGCCTCTATTTCCACGGCAAGTTCCAGCTCAGGGCAGGAGGTCCCACCTGAATGGGAAGGAGCCCCAGAAGCTGGGACAGTCAAGCCCTCACCAGGGGCTGTCCCGTGGGCATCATTCACCACTGACCCCCCTTCGCAATCTCCTGTGTGACATGGAGGCTCAGAGGGTGAGTGGCCTGCCAGGTGCACAGCTGGCTCTGGGCTGAAGTCCTGGGCTCCCAATGCAAGCCCCACTGGCCCTCGGCTAGAGCAACTCCCCCACAGGTTGGCACCTCTGCTCTCTCTCCAGACCTGTGCCCTGGAGGGGACTGCCCTCTTGAGCCACCTTGGGCAACTGGCCTGCGCCTGATGGCCAATGGCCAACCCTGAGGGCTAGGACCACCAGCTCCTGCGACCCTGGGAGCTGACTCAGGGCACTGCCTGAGGCCACCCTACCATTCATGGCTCCCTGCACACCGGTGCCAGGCCTGAGCTAGACTCAGGGACATGGACGTGGGGAGGCAGACACAGGTGTGTGTGCCAGGCACTGGAGCCAGGGAGCCAGAGTGGAAGAGACATTCCCAAACCAGACCCCCTGGTCCAGGCCTCATCGGGCGGTAGACACAGGAGAGTTCAGTCAGGAGGGGCCTGGCTGGCAACATGTTTTAGGAAAGCATCTCAGAGCCTGAAAGGAGGATGAGATGGTGGACAAGGAGACATGGGTGTCTGAGGCCACAGGCCCAGGAGGGGGGCTAGTCCACAGCAGACCTTTGATGAGGGATAAAAGGGGACGGGCAGGGAGGGGTCAGACTTGATACTGGACTTTGGGGAAGGGTAGAGGGAGGTGGCCAGGACTATGGACCTTTGGCCAAGTTGTAGGGGGTGGAGGGGCAGGTGGTATAAGGGCGATCACCACCAGACAGGCTGAATCTGAGGGACCCAGGACACCCAGTGGAGCAGAGCAGCACGTGTAGGGAAAGTGGTGTGGAGCTGCTGGGCGGGGGCAACCTAGGAGCCTGAGACCCCCACTCAGCTGCACAGACCTGGCACACAGCCGAGAGGCAACAAACGTTTACTAACCAACCACTGGGATGCAAGGGCCAGACAGAACTCCATGACAGGCCAGGTTAAGGCCTCAGAGCTGGCCCTGCCAGGCAGGCCAGGAGGCCAGTAAGTCTGGGGGCTGTGGATTCCCTGCCGGCCTCGAGCCCTCCCCTGCCTACCATGTCCACTCTTTGCCCCTCCCTATATACTGAGCACCTACTATGTGCCTGGAGCTGCCACAGGATGCCATGAGCCAGCCACCCACCCCCACCACCCCCAGAGCCCAGCACCCCACACACCTCAGACTCAGAGGGTTTTCCCACCCATGAAGGCATCGAGTGGGAATCCCACCTCTGGTCGACAGCCGTGGATTACGGACAAGGTCTCTGGTGACCAGGAAAGGGCAGTGCTGCCCAAGGTCACACAGCAAGCCGGTACTGCAGAGGCTGATCCAACGGCTGCCCAGACTTCAGGGCAGGGAGAATTCTGGCAGGTCCCTGAGCCCACCCCATCTGGGCTCTGGCAGGAGGTAAATAAAGGCAACATCTCAACAAGGTCACAAGGGCTGGGACAGACCGGGCACATGGTGCTGGGCCCAAGCAGTTGAGGGGCAATCTGAGAGGGCTCCCGGGAGGAGGTGAGGAACTTAGAGCCTTGCCTTGGCCTGAGCCCCTCAGCACTCCACCCCCTTCCTCGATGGGCCCCTCACCCATCAGCTTCAGCCTTAGCCTGACATTTCCCGTGACATTTGCTGCAAAGAAATAGAGCCATAAACCCAAAGGTTAAATTTGCACATTGCCTTGCTGCCAGGAGAGCATGGTCCCTCCACCCACCAGGTACTTGGCTGCAGGATTTGTGTGGGATGGCCCACCCACCCTGGAGCCCTTGATGGACCCAGGCCCTCCAAAGGACCTCAGCCACTGTTTCCCAAAATAGGTTACTGGATACACTAGACCCTGAGTGTGTTACACAGGGGTGGTAAAGGAGCTCTGTCAGCACCTCTTACCCAGCCATTCCCAAATTCGCTTGACCACGAAACACTTGTCCAAGCCCCACCAACATTCCGTGGAACCTCAGTTCCATGGAGCATGATCTGTGATGGCGTTAGGCCAAAGAGCATCCCCCTGGGGCACCAGGAGGCTGCCTGAACAAAGTTGAGTCAGCTCTTGACACCCCGGTTCCTCCACTGGGCTCCCCGTGTCACCATCAGCCCAGCTCCACCTGCCAGGCCCACCTGGGCCAGCCTTAGACAAGCACAGCTCCTCCCCATGGCCCCTCCCCCTCTGGGAGGGCTTCCAACAGCCCTGCCCTTCAGCTCCACCTCCTGCCCTGGGTTGGCGGCGGGGGTGGGGGGGGGTGGGGGGGGCACTAGCAAGGCTGTAGGACTGGGCCGCCATGGCCCATTCTCTATCCCCAGGCAGGGAGAGGCAGCGGGCCCACTAGGAGA
Organism: Aethalodelphis obliquidens; assembly: GCF_003676395.1. Lineage (NCBI taxonomy): Eukaryota > Metazoa > Chordata > Mammalia > Artiodactyla > Delphinidae > Aethalodelphis > Aethalodelphis obliquidens. The sequence goes on from NW_020838007.1 coordinate 2,544,393, forward strand.
CAGGACTGTCAGGACACTGCGGGGCTAGGGCGGAGGCTAAGTGAAGGGGGCAGGAGAGAGACAGCCCCAAAGCGCCGCCGCGGGCTGCACTAGGGCTGGACCAGCAGCAGAGCCGGATTCCTGATGAAGGCCAGGAAACAGATTGCTCTTGTGAGTAGCAGAAATGCAACCCCAGGGATGGGAGAGGCCCGAGGGCTCTGCCCTGCTCCACTTAAAAGGTTGGGAAGGGTTGGGATCAGGCCCTGCCTCCTACTGGGGGAGGGGCACCTGACCACGCCCCCGGGGGACATAGCAGGGTTGCACCAGGGACACTTCTCTGGTTGTCCAGCTGCACAACCGCGGGCAGTGTGAGAGGCCGAGGCAGGTTTGGATAAATAAATGATGGCGCATCCTCGGGAAGGGATTCCACACACACCCGCAAACCCATGATACACAAGAACAGTTTCCAACGTGCAAAATGTTTAAAATACAGCGACCAAAGAAGAAACTGCAGCACAAGACACCCGGCTGGGCCCACACGATCCAGCAACGGCACCAGGATATGCAGGGGTGTGGATGCTGCTCTGGCTGGGCTGCCATTTTCAGCTCCATGGCCACCTGTCCTTTAAAGCATTTAGTCCTATAAACTCAGGTGGGCAAGGACCACATCCCTTCACCTGCCTGGCTCAGAGGGAGTGAGTGAACGAACAGGTTCCTGAAAGCAAACGTGGCATCTGGGAATGGACCGCTGGAAGGGGCAGGAGCAGGCGGGCCACAGAAGGTCAGGCAGCCCAGCCTAGGGGTCAGAGGTCAGAGCCCTGGGCACAGGGCAGCCTGAACCTCATTGACTGTGTGGGGCCAAGAGCCGTCAGGAACCCCAGGATGGGGCCCGGGGGCCAGAGTGCCACTCACACCTATTCCCCATGCTCACTGAGACCCCCATTCTCCCATTCCTTTGGCTCAGTTCACTGGTTCTTCATGCTCCTGACCCCTCTCTGGATGCACAGACTGAGTCTCCCCGGAGACTTTCTGGCTACAGGCCCAGGAGAGCAGGAAACACAGCCCTGGGGTGGTGGGGGTGAGTTCCTCCTGCCTCCACCAGCTGGGCCCCTCCTGGTGCTGCCCCAGCTGCCACAGGCCTCCATGCCACAAAGCCATGAATTCAAGGCCGGGGCAGGGAGCACTGAGGGGCCAGCCCAGCGTGCCGGCTGTCCTGAGGGCAGCGGAGGGAGGGTGAGGTCGGAGTCTAGAGAGTGGGGGTGGGGACAGCTGCACACATCGGGCCCCTCACCGCCCGTCACTCACAATGAACAAGAGCAAACAAACCCTGGGTCCCACCAAGGACCTGGGGCAGCCCTCAGCCTCCCCTGCCTTCCAGAGCCCGAGCACATCTCCTACGGACCCCCTACAAGCCCTCTTGGCTGTTGAGACCCCCTGGGCCAGGCTCTCCTCCATGACCACTGGGAGAAAGCCAGCTCTGACCTAAGGGCCCCCAGCTGACCGTTAGTCCTCACATAGGGAAACCAAGGGTCGGGGTTCTGCAGGCTTCCAGCTGGTAAGGGGCAGAGTAAAGATGCTGCCCCAGTGTGGGGGACACATCGGTGGCCACTTCACACCTCCCACAGGGCCATCTCTCCCTCTCTGCCTCCCCACCTGCCCACCCCCTTCTCCAACTACCCAGTGACCTCGATGGGCCTTTATTTCCCATCTGCAAATGGTTAGGAGGGAGGGTCCAGCTGGCAGTGCAAGGGTTCCAGGGGGACTTCCCTGTGTGGGAACCATTGAGTGGGGCAGGGTGGTGGTGTTTTCAGTATTTTGAAGGCAGAAGCACTGGGGTCAGAGCCCTGTGGGGGCCTCACCCTTTAAGTGTCCCCAACAACCCCTGAGGGAGGCCCAATTACTGACCATGTCACAGGTAAGGAGACTAAGGCATGGGTGAACTGCACACCCAAGGTCAAACCACTATCGGTGGCTGAACCAGGACCCACATCCAGGCCCTTCTTCTCCTGCCACCCCACACCCAGGAATCAGGGTCTGTGAATAGCCTTGCAGGGACCTGGTTCCTTCCTCACCTCAACTGGAGTAGAAGTGGGAGCGGTGATGATACCCACTTTAGAGATAGAAAGACTGAGGCTTAGAAAAGGGGAGTGGCCAGCCCCACTGCCCACCCCATCGTGGGACCCACCCCTCTGTTTCAAGCCTATAAGGATGACCTACTTGTCGTCATTCTACAGACAAGGACACTGATGGGTGCGGGGGAGAGCAGGTGGTGTGGCCCTGCCTCTCTGAGCCCTGGCCTGGGGTCCTCCTCATCACAGTGAGAGCGAGTCACCAATACCCTTACCTCAGACTGCACACAGCACCTGAGGCAGCTGACACACCACAGAACCTCTCATCAAGAAGGCTCTCGCCGTGGAGACCCCTAGGCACCGGGGGCAGAGCTTTCCTGAGGTCACCCTGGGTCAGCCGTGAGGTGGGCATATTCCTACCCTGAGCTGGACCTAGTGGCAGACTGCAGAGCATGCCGGGGGTCTGGCCTGTGTGTCACGGTGCTGACCTGGAGGTGTGAAATGGGCCTTCCCTGCCTAGGTGGGTCCCAGCCCCCATCAGCCACCACTGCCCCAGCCTGGGGGGAGGGGGAGGAATCAGACACTCCTTTGGCCTCACACCCTGGGCTGGGGCACTGGGCCCCCAACACACATTCCCTGGGCCTCTGCTACAGATTTGGGTGGAACCTGGCCACGGGCTGCCTGGGCACACAGGGGCACCCACGTCCGGAGGCAAAGAGACACATGCCGATATGCTCACAGGCACACATGGTCATGCGAACAGAGACACATGTGCAGACGCATACCGAGTTCACACACACACAGTCCCAGGGGGCTGGGAGGGGAGAATCCCGGACACGGGGGTCGGATCCTGTGGCCGGTTTCTCACCCTTCTGAGCTCAGGCTGCCCAGGGCCTCCCCCTTAACACACGTGCATGTAGGCACAAGAATAGGTCCCTCGGAGGGGACCCAGCGTGCGCCAAGCGTGGAGACCACAGCAGGCACGCTATGTGCACGCATGGTCGTGGGCGAGCAGGCGGGGGCGAGGACATGGATGTGCACCCACAGCGTGTGTGTGTGTGTGTACGCGTGCACACGGGGCAGCCTGGCATGCATGTGCACATGCGGTGTGCAACTGTGCAGCCCTTGTAGACATGTGCACGTGCAAAGAAACGTGTGCAGCCTGCGGCACCTTGGAAATAAGCAGGGCACCCTGGGGCAAGGGGGGGGGTGGGGGGGACGGTGGGAGCACCCTCCAGGCAAGGCATGTCCAACTCCCCCTACAGGAGGTCACCCCCAGCACCTCACACCAGGTAGGGGGGAAGGGTCCCATGAGAGCTGCCAGGGAGGGGGTGCTTGGAGCCCCACCACCTCTGGTGCCCCTCAGCGGAGCCCGCAGGGGCTCTCAGGCACCCTCAGGCTGCGGATAGGGGGTGCTTGGCTGCGCCTCTCCTCGCCCGCCCCCTGGGGGGGACAGCTCTGGGCCAGCCCCGCCCCCCACGCCCTCTACTGTCGCCAACGCCCCCATTCATCCTGCTGCGGTCTAACCCCAGAAAAACCAGATGTCCTGAGCTGAGTCCGCGGGTCGAGGATGGAGGCGGCTGGACACCCCCCACCTCTGCTCGGTACCCGGGTTTCTTCAGACCTGCTTATTAACCCCTTCGCGGACGGGCGATCAGAGGCAGGACCCCACCCTTCCAGCCAGCAGCCCCCACACTAGCCCCGCCGCCGCCGCCAACTTTCCAGGGAAGCGGCAACTTTTCCTGCTGCCGCGGGCTCCGCCCTCCCGGGGCCGGGCAGCATTGCGGTGGCCTCGCGGCCGCGCGGTAACCCTCCGCAGCCTCGGCAGCCCGGGCGCGCCCCGCGGCTCAGGGAGGGGCGCCCGGGTCCCCGCCCGCCGGCCGGCCCGGGCGCGGCACTCACCTCCGGCGGACGCCCTCTTCATCTTAGGGGTCGGGCAGGGCGCGTCGGGGACCGAAAGTCGCTCCGGGGCCGGCGCCCGTCTCCCCGCGGCCGGGTCCTCATCCAGGCGCCGCAGCTCCGGCCCGGCCCCGGCCCGGCCGCGGGACGAGGCTGCACGCTCCGCCCGGTCGGCTGGGCTGTCGGGCGGCGGCGCGGAGGCGAGGGCAGCCGGCCGGGAGCGGATGAATGTTTTATGGGATCATGTGGTTTGACGCGCGAGCGCTCCGCCGGGTCCCCGCCGGCCGGGCCAGGCGGGGCGGGGGCGGGCCTGGGCGGGGCCTGGCGGCGGGCGGGGCGCCCACCTGAGCTCGCTGAGCCGGGCCGGGCCGGGACTGCGGGAGGGGCGCGGGCCGGGGGCGCGGGCCGGGCCGCGGGAGGCGCTCAGCCCGCCCGGTGCAGCGGCGCCGCGCGACCAGGACAAAGGCGGCGCGTTTCTAAAGAGGCGGCGGCCCCTGCAGGCGGCGACGGGAATGGCGGCCCGGCCCGAGTCGGCTAAGAGCGCGGGCTGAGGGCGTGGCGGCCCGGACTGGAGGCTTTTGGGGGTCTCCGAGCGGCCAGCTTCCGGGCAGGGCTTGGTCCGCAGGCCTGGGAATGCGGGGTGCGCCTCTGCCTGGCCCACGCCCTTCCTCTCCTCAGTAAACCCTGGAGGCCAACCCCCCTGCCCAGCAACCCTTTGCTGGGGTAGCATTGCTCCATTTTTCAGTTAGAAAACAGGCTTAAAGCTTAGGAGACTTCCCAGGTCCCCACCTGTCTTTGTGGCCTTCTCTGCACCACCCAGGGAGGGGACTCAGGCACGGGCCTGCCCCTACCTCCACAGGTGCCCCCCACCTGTTCCCTCCCATGGGATGGGGTCTCCAGTCCAGGAGTTCCCCTCTGAGCCCACTTGTTTAGTACCCCACCCTCCTCAAAGCCAGGCCAGGCTCTAGTGCCAGAGAACCCAGTGACACACACTCACACCCCAGGCACATCTGCATAGGCGTCCCACCTCCCTCTGCTGCTCGGGGATCTACCTGGCCTCACAGGTAAGTTCTTGAGTCTTCAGCCAGCTGCCAGGCCAGCGTCCCTGCAGGCTGCCCTGCACATGGAGGAGGGCTGGGAGCTGATCAGCCAGATCTGGGCCTCTCCGAGCCTGCCCGGCAGGTAAGAGGGCCACGTGGATGGAGACTGGCTGAGAGAGTTGGTTCCAATCTGTAGGACCCTGTGCCCAGGGCAGGCCCTGAGCTGGCAGGCTCCCTGTGACTGGAGCATCCTGGCTGAGAGTTTGGTGGTCTCCCTGGGAGCCCAGCCAGTGTTCCAGTGATGTGAAGCTGAGGGACCTGGTGACTGGGAGGCCTGGCACATTCTGCCTCCCCATCAGGCCTCCTGACCTCAGATGTGGCTGGGAGACGTCAGCAGAGCAAAGGGATCAAGGCCTGCTGGCCTCACCAAGGGCAAGTAGGACCTCTCTGAGCCCAGTGCTCCCATCTGAGCACAAAATCACAGGCAGCCTTGTGGGCTGGAGACCAATAATGGTGCCCGTGCCAGGCCAACTCTCTGGCCTAGGGTACAGGCCACACTGCCCAGACCCCTCTGGCTGCTGCACTGTGGCCCTGACCACACCTTTGCCTGTTGCGTCCCTGTCACCCTTGTCCCAGGATTGGCTTACCAGGTCATTGTGGAGTACATTCAATTCCCAGACACATGGGAGCTGAGGGGGAACCAAGACCCCCAGCTCCTGTGCACTTGCGCCTGCACCCGGCCATGCACCCAGAGCCACCTCCCCAGTGGGTACTGGTTGCTGGGTGCCACGAGTGAATCCCCCCCACAACCACATGGAGGTGTGTCCCCCATTGTGTAAATGGGGAACATGAGGTCAAGCTCACAGAGCCAGCAGGAGGCTGAGGCTTGTCCCCCATGTCAGCTCTTCCCCCAAGGTCCCTGCATGCAGGAGCTCCCAGATCAGGAAGAGTTCTCCCCGCAGGGCCACCTCAGACCAGATGACAAGCCATGGGGCATTGGCCATCATTCTCGGCTCAGGGCTAGTGTGGACCACGATCTCATGCTCCTGGGTGGCTATAGTGATCTAGGACCCCGGGCTGGCCCACCACTGCTAAAGATTGTGCCCCGCCTGCCTGTAGGTTCAAAGCCCCCTCCTGCAGCAGCTGGGGGCAGCCGTTCTGGGGCACAGGCCCACATGTTTCATCCATCAAGCCCGGATGTCCTGGCTGTTCTGGCCTGGGGCTGGGCCTACAGTTCTGTGTGGTGGGAGTGGGGCTGAGACCTGCAAGCCAGCCACTGCAGGCTGTGGGAAAGATTTCGTCTGCCCCCTGCCCCAGTCAGCACCTTGGCCAGCGCCCTCCTCTCTGGAAGCCCAGCCTGTAGGATGACTCCTGAATGTCTGCTGTGGGTGTTGGCTGGGGGGAGGGAGAGGTAGGTGTGGGCCAGCACTGAGGGGGCCCATGGCAGGCAGAGGAGGAGCTGAGCAGGGCTGGGTGGCAGGTCAGTTGGCCTCCAGCAGGATGCAGCTGTCTCCTCAGGCTGGAGACAGTGGCGGGGGTGGGGTAGGGGTATGGTAAGCCACGTTTATCAGGGTGTGGGCAGGTCCAGGAAAGCATGAGGGATGGGGCTGCAGCCTCTGGTCCAGGAGCACAGCCAGCCCTAGGGGTCAGTGCTCAGGGCTGGAGCCAGAGACACCGTGGGGAGAGCCTGGTTGCACACTGCTGACCAGGCCCTGGGTCGCCCAGCAAGGGTGGAGAGATGACAGGCCATTCGGGCCACACTGATCTGAGTTCTCCAGGCTTTCTGCACACATAGCTCTGGGGATCAGGAGTGGGTTTGGCCTGGAGACAGCAGAAAGCTCTGCTCTTGGGGCTGAACAATCCTGTCACCCCTGCCTGGCCTGGGCTTCTGCCTGAATTGTCCCCCTCAGACCCACCACAATGGCCTTCTGTCAGCTCACCCACTACACCCATCCAGTAAAGCCACATACAGGGCTGCCTCACCCCCCTCCTCCTCCCTGGGGACCAGCCTCCAAGTTCAGCCTGTCAGGCATGAGCGGGCCCTCCCAGCTGTGTGACCTCAGTCCAGCCCCTTGCCCTCTCTGAGCTCAGGGCAGCATGTGGATGAGGCCGACACTAACACCTCCTGGGATAGATCAACTGACCGCCGTCCCTCCTTTGCCCAACCTATCCTATTCCCTGAGAGGCCTGTACGAGGCCCTGAGGGGGCACGTGGATTCTCACTCAAACCTCCAGGTCCACTGGAGGTAGAATCCAGCTTGGACAAGGGGACCCTTCCACTGTGGCTGGTGCTGGGTGACAGGGACAGGAGTCAACCTGCTCAGATGCTCCCAGAGGCTTGTTTCCATCTTGGACAGAAAGACCTGTGGTGGCTTTGCTTGGGCAGCTGATGTGGTACCCATGGGCATGTGGTCCCTTGACACCCTCCCAGGGAGGGATGGGGGAATAAGGGGCATGGCCTCTGCTGCACACATTTTGGGCCACCCCAAGGCAGTGCAAGAAAGGACCTGTTAGCTCCAAGGGCATGCAGCAAACCTGCTTCCACCCAGTTGCTGCTCCAATGTGACCTTTCCCAGCACTCTGAGTGGGTGGCTGGGAATGTGGTCGCAGTTCCAGGGAGCTGGGGGGCGCCTGCCATCTGCTCTCTCTGCACAGGGCAGCTGTCTGCCCAAGGCCCAAAAGAACTCTGTGCCAGGCCTGCTAAGTGCAACATCCCATTCTGTCCTATGGTGTAGACAGTACCACCACTACCCATTTTACAGACAAGAAAATGGAGGTCAGGGGAACTTACGTAGACCCACATCCTGGCAGCCCCTCCCAGGATGACCTTTGCCCACAGCCACTACTTCACCCAGAAACCCCCATCACCCCAACCTCAGGACTGCAGAGGGTGTCTTGGCCTTCTGTCATCAGCCCTGTGCCCCTGAGGACACCCACTACACCCATCCAGTAAAGCCACATACACTACTAAGCCTGAGTTGGCCCAGCAGGAGCCCCTCACTGTGACTTCAGAATGGGTCTGCAATGCCCACCCTGCCCTCCACTCCAATCTACTCCAGCTGGCAGCCATGGCCACGCCTAGGCCTGCCTGAGGAGTGCCTCTGAGGAGTCCCTCTGCCCACCTTTGGTGCATATTAGGCCATAATTAATCTGCTTCTTCATCTCTTATTCATCAAAGCCACACACAGCAGCAATGGGGGCCAATGCAGGGAAGGGGCTGACAGCCCAATCCCTGGCAGCATCCCCAAGAATCCCACTGGGCTGCCCATCTCCAAATGCCTCCGATCTCCACACCAACTAGAGGCTTCCTCCCACAGGATGGCATCCTGGATTCTGCTATGCTGGATGCTCTTTTTGCCAGCACCTCCCACCTCTGGGACGCTGCCGGGCATGGTCGAGAAAGTGTGTGCATTACACAGTGGTGGCCCTCACTGCACATCCCATCCCCGCTTCTAGTGGCCGGTCTCCAGGATGGGAACCTAAGCCTGGAGAGGGTAGGGAACTCAGGCTGAGTGGGACCCACAGCACTGGCACATGGCACCCAAGGCTGGATCTGCCCCTTCTGCTGACTCCCAGAAGATGCGGTGAGTCCCCAGGGCTCCCTAGTGGTCACTGGGGGGTGGGCTCAGGGTCCTGTCTCAGTGAGTGTAAGTTGGTGGCCTCTGTCTGGGCACTGGCTGAGACCGGGGCTAGGGCTGAGTAGGATGTTCCTGGTCCCTGAGGGCCTAGGGCTGAGTAGGACGTTCCTGGTCCCTGAGGGCCAAAAGTCTGGAAGGCAGGGTCCCCAGGCTGTGCCCAAGGCATCAGCACTTGATTCATGCCCCTCCCCCACCCCCGCAGGGAATGCGGATCCTTCCAGAGCCACCCACCCGCCAGTGACAGCTAAATTGGGAGCCACTGTTCACAGCAGGAGCCCAGCAAGCGGTCAAAACCGGGTCGGGAGAGGGGGGCACCTGGTTAGAGGACCCACAAGCACCCAGTGGGGTGGGGAAGGCGGGCCTAGGCGTGGCCATGGCTGCCAGCTGGAGTAGATTGGAGTGGAGGGCAGGGTGGGCATTGCAAACCCATTCCGAAGTCACAGTGAGAGGCTCCTGCTGGGCCAACTCAGGCTTAGTGCCCAGTCTTGCTTTTCCCAGGGCTCCCTGGGCCCCTGAGACCCTCTCTGGGCTGCCATGATCCACGGGGCATGAAGATTTGCTCCATTTTTCAGATGGAGAGGCTGAGGGCAGAGAAGGGCCAGTCCAACTTGGAGCTCAGAAATCCCACCCAAAGTGTACTGTGGAGAACCCCCTGGCCATCCTCCCCTCAATGCCTTCATCTGCTCTCTTGCTCAGTCACTTAGTCATTCAACAAACACATTGGAAGACTGCTTCCAGTCCACGCTTATATGGACTCGACTCCTCTCACCCTCACAGGGTACAAATGGGGAAATTTAGCCCCAGGGAAGACAGCCTTGTCCTGGGGTCAGTCAGCTAATGAACCCAAAACAAAGGGTGTGCCCATGCCAAGTGGTCCCCCAGAAGCCCACAGGGTCTGATACAGTGGGGCAGGCAAATGGGACAGAGATGGCTTGGCACTCACCTGGTGCCCCACATTCTTCTGGGGTGGCTCAGTCCAAGGTCTTGAGGCTCTTCCCCCACCCCCCAGCAAGTGGCTCTGCACCCCAAGAGCCATGGGACAGAGAGCCATGCCCCATTCTCCAGCTTATCCTGGACTGAGCCTCCCCCTGACCCCTGTCCAGGGTCCCAAGCAGGGTGCAGGACAGGTGCCAAACCTGCCCTTCGAGTGAGACAGAGGTCTCTGTGGCCAGTCCTGGGGACTAGTGTCCTGGGCTGGGACTCACCAGGTGCAGGTTCTGAGTTTTCTCATCTGTTCAGTGGGCCCTATCACCAGCCTCTTGCACAGGGGTTGAAGGGCACGTTTGCAATGCCTGGCATGAGGAGGGGGCTCTGAGGCGGCTGCAGCAGCAGGCAGGCCTCTGAGACTGGGGTATTTTTAGCCAGGATTCCTGCTGACAGGCCAGGCTGGCCGAGGTTTGCTGCCAGCCACAGAGGCAATTCTCCCAGCCTGCGTCAGGACATTCAGGGTCTGCCACCCAAGTCCAGCCCGGCTCAGGGCCCCCGCCCCACCAGCCCATCCAGCTGCAGCCCTTCCCAGTCAGGTGGCTAGTTTCTCCCAGGGGAGGCTCTCCCAGGTCAGGCATTCTGGGAACTGAGCCTGGGCCCTGAGGGTGCAGCTGAAAACTGGTGAAGGGAGACTGGGAGCAGAGCCATCGGCTGCCTATGTGCTGAATCTTGGGCTCCCAGCCACCACTCTTGACCAGCCTGAGAGATGGGTTTCTGGGAGTCTCCAATCAATGCCCAGGGTCTGGGCTCCAGGGTCTGGGCTAAGCATGTGTAAGTTCGGCCTGAGGGCCCACTGTCTGCTGCTTCCCACCTGCCTGCAGGCCTCCTCTGGAATGACTGGTCAACAGAGTGGCCATAGCCACCTGCCCCTGGCCTAACTCCCCTCCCGGCCATCCCTGCCCAGTGCTCTCCACCTGCTCTGGCCACTGGGTCTCTCCAGCCTGTCCTACAGGGTGGGCTGGCTCTGCATATGAGCAGAAGGGCCCACAGCTGGGCCTGCAGAGCATCCCGGCTCGGCCAGGACCACTTCCTTTCCCATAGACAAGTGAGGACACCCAGAAAGAATGTCCTCCGCTTGGGCCACTCCCTTGGCACACTCCCTTTCCAAGGCCAGGGGGCAGAACCACTGTTCAGCACGCTGGACAGCGCCGCGCCTGCGCACTCTGCCTCAAGGGCGGGGCCGGGATGGGGCGGGGCCGCGGGCGCAGGTCAGAGGAGGTGGTCCGGGCGCTGGGCCCTGGGGCGCGTCCTGGGCCTCGCTGGAGTTCTGAGTGGTGGTTCTCTGACTAAATCAAGAGGCCTTGCCAAAGCAATTCTGAGCAAGCAAAGAAACCCAGGCAAAATTTTAAAATAAGCATACCGAGGGAGACGGGCCATGTGGCATCCTAAAATATATTCTAGAACCACAATAATTAACACAGCCCATGGGCAGTCAGATGATGGGAAGGAAAACCCAGAAAGAGACTCCAATGCGAATATGAGAAGGGAGCAGGTGAAATCCAGGAGGAAAAATGGATTATTCAACAAATAATTCAAAATACATAACAAATACATCATCTTAGGACAGCTAAACAGACGTTTGGGGGAAATTTTTGGATTCCCTACCTCACTCCCGATACTAAAATAAGTTCCAAATGGACTAAAGCTTTAAAAAGTAAAAAACCATAAAACTACTAGAAGAAGAAAAAAAAAAACTGTAAACTTGAATCATTCTAAGAATTATACAAAAACCAGAAGCCATAAAGTACAAGATGGATATATTCAACCTCATAAAAATAAAAGGCAGATGCATGGCAGTGAGAGGGGGGCACAAAATAAAAAGATAAACAACATACTGTGGGAGTATCGGAGACATTTCACAAAAGGCCACTTCTTGTTACATATAACAAATTCTTACGAATCAGTGAGAAAAAGACCAACAAACCAAGAGAAAAATGACCAAGATATGAAACGAACCCATCAAAAGAGGCTCAACTTCACTCAAAATAAGAAAGATGCAAATTTAAATTGCTGTAAGATGCAATACCCCCACCCCCTGACAGGGCAACAGATTTCATTAAGGTTGAGGGACTCACTCTGCGAGAGAGGGGACACCTGCAGGTAGTGATGGGGGCTGGGGGGGGGCCCACAGGTAGGGATGGAGGGTGGGGGGACACCTGTAGGAAGGGATGGGGAGTGAGGGAGGGCACCTGCAGGTAGGGCTGTATTGTCAGAAGGCTGGAGATGGGGTGAGAGTGAGACACACTCTTGTGCCCCTTTTATCTACATTACAGGTTGGGGATCCACTCAAAACAGGAAATAAAGCATTATTTACAAAGAAAACAAATGACCCCATCCCCTCCTGGCTGCCACCACTGACAAGGTGGCAGGCAGGGACTCTCCTGGTGCCCACCTGTGCGGAGCTGCCACCAGGCACCTGGAAGAGCCTCCCCCCACCCTCGTTTTCACTGACGCTGTGCTAGCAAGACCTGCTTTAATTAGTCTGTCGTCCAGCTGTCCTGCTTCTCGGCAGCAGTGCCAGATTAACAGGGGTGCACAGGGGCCCTGATCCCCGGCTCCCACTGCAGCCCGTCACCAGAAGCTCCACTGCCCCTCCTCATGGGTCCAGTCAGCTTCACCCACATTGCTTTATCATACCCCAGCTATCCCCACTTGTCACAGGTCGCTAGCAGATCCTTGGCCTCTCACAGACTGGCCACATGTCCCTGGGCAGTCCCTTCCCCTCCCAGCCTCAGTTTCCCTGTTGGTGAAATGGGGTAAGACCTACTTCTTAGGAGGTAGAATTAACAAGAATAGGGAAGGCAGGAGTGGTGGGACATGGGAGGAGCATCCCTCCCAGGGTCCCAAAGTGGGTTGGGGGTCCCTGAGTTTGCAGGTCCTGCCTAGGCATGTCCATGTGGGAGGTGCAAAGACAACAGTCATTTGGAGAAGAGGTGGGTAATCCAGGAGGGTTCCCTGGAAGAGGCAGATAGCTGGTCCCTGAGTGCTGGGCCAGGGCAACCAAGGCTGACTGTCCACTCCTTAGGGACCCACTTGCCTAGTTTTGCCTCCCCGCCCCCCACCTGGACCAAGGAGGGGATGCTTGACCAGCCTGGGCTCTGGGCAGCCCCTGGGGCTGGGCTTCAAGGACCAGAGTGAGGCGGAAGCTGTTTTCACTGAAGCAGAGCATGGGTCTCTCCTGCCCCATAACTCACCAGCTTGTCTTGTCCTGGCAGAGCTTTCTGGGGAAAAGGTCATCTTTTCAGCTGAGGCTGACTGGAGGTGGGAGGATGGCAGCAGGGCCGGGTGTGGAGGAGTGAGACTTGGGGGGTGAGAACTGGGGGGAGGCACCTCCAGCAGCCACTCTGCCTGCCGGGTCAGAAACGCCTCCTGTGTGCCCCTCAGGGAGCAGGCTATGCTGCCCCTGTCCCACCCAGGTCTTAGGACAGGGAGACCCCATCTGGGGGACCCAGGCTCCTGAGAGGGGGGCATCCAGCCCCGAGAGCATCTGGCCACAGTTGGGGAAAAGGCTTTTCCATGTGCTTGTCGGGTGTGGAGCATGGTGTGGACGTGGCAGCAGCTTGGGCCCATGTCACAGATAAGGAGACTGAAGTCTAGGAGGGTCTCTGTGGTACAGGAAGTAAGGAGTGGGGAAGGGCCTCAGCCAGATATGTGGTGGGTCACTGTCTCCACCTTGTCCAGGCCTGACTCCTGGGTAGTCCCCTGGATGCCCGGTGGGCTGGGTCCCAGGTGCCAAACCACACCTCTGTGTCCCTTTGTTCTTGGGAAGTTTCAATGACTAAAAAGCAGATCCTACAACAGAAAAAGGACATCAGGTAAAAACGAAGGAAAGAGGAGTAAAGTGTGTGCTTTAGTTGATAATAATAATTTATCAATATTGGTTCATCAATTACACATACTAAGTAAAATGTTAACAATAGGGGAAACTGGGATGGGAGCTCCCTAGGTTATCCTCTCAATTTTTCTGTAAATATAAAACTGTTCTAAAATTTTAAAGTTTATTTAAAAAAAAAAAAAAGGAGAAGAAGAGATGGATTTGTCAGCAGAAGTCTGGGATATACAGAATGGAGCAGGAGGACACCCTCCCTCCAGTGACAACCCAGGCCGTGCGTGCCCATTTCACCCCATCGGGCCAGTCCTGTGCTGCCCTTCCCTGCTCTCCCCTCACCGATGCCTGCCGCCGCCTGGGACACCCTCTGAACCCCTCTTCCTGGCCGTGTGAAGCCTGATGGGTGTAATCCATGAACCCCACACGGTTGGACGTGGCGCTGGGTTCTGAATTAGGCAGGCTCTTACTCTGCAGAGAGTATTCCTGCACTTAGGACCTGGCCCGGCCACCTTTCCAGGTGGGACGAGGGGGTGGCCCCATCTGAGCTCACAGGGTGTGGGGGCCATGGGCTGGGGCCCAGCTGGCCCTTTCCCGTGAGGCTGTGGCCCCCTTCAGTTTCTTCTGCAGAAAAGAGTGAGGTGGGTGATGCCCAGGCCTGAGGGTCAGACGGGCGGGGTTCAACCCCAACCCCTGTAGCCTTATCCCTCCCTAGCTGAGTGACCTCATTGCCAGGCTGGGGCTCCTGTGATAGAACAGGGACCAGTTAGCTCCCGCTAAGCTCCGGGGAGGTGGTACATGGGCAGCGGTCCTCAGCTAACTGTGCCCACCCAACGAGGGGCCAAGCAGGGCTCTGCCTGTGGCAGGTGTTTCCTCTACTGGGCTGGGGAGCCCAGATTAGTCCAAATTAGGTGATGTCCATGTGCTCATCTCCAGGAGCGATGAGAGGTTGGGGATGGGGTGGAGGGCCCAGCTCTGTTACTGACCTCTGTGTGCCAGACCCTGCACCCACCACGCCAGAGGCTCCATCAGTTCCAGCCTCTGCCCCTCCTTCTCCTTACACAGCCCAAGGACTCACCCAGGGCTCATCTGGGAGCCTGGAGCCCTGACACAGCCCCAAGGCACACACATCCACTAAAACCTCCCATTTGGGGACACTAAGGGGCAGCACCTAGGGGTGGCCATGGCCCCTCCTCTGCTAAGATTGGGTCCAGATATGTCACTAGATCCCGCAAACTTGCGTCTCATAGCTTCTCATGGGGTGTGAGGACGCTGACTGGTCATGGGAACCTCTCTACTGAAAAGGGACACCAGACCATCGCCAGCATCTTTCCAGAAGGGAGTACCCGCTCCCAGGAGTTTAACGTAAAACATTGAGGGACACCTAGATGCTGTGCTGGGGCAACACCTAGTGAAGCTGTCCGGCTCCTGCTGGGCCCTGTCACAGGGCCCTGGCCTGTATACTCTTTCTTTGTGTTCACAACACTTGCCTGCTCCAGAAACCAGGACCATGGCTCCATGGGCACAGCCCGTGAGGGTGAGGGCTGCCCTGGGCCAAGCTGCTCAAGTGAAAAGGGGTCCAGGCCAAGGAAGGCAGGTGCAAAGCCTGGGCCTCATGGAGCCAGCCTGGGGTGCAGCCAGCCCTGCTGCCTCTCCCTGGCTTCCGTCCCTCCATCAGGAAACTCCCAGGAAGTCCCTCACTGGCCCGGCCTGCTCTGAAACGTGGGCAGGGGAGTGAGGTCTGGATGGGCTGCCCTCACCAGAGCTCCTGGATTGGAACAAAGGGTCTCCCCCAAAGAAATGAGGCCCCCAAAGAGCCCAGCCCCCCAGACATCTGGGGACACGTGTTAAAGAGCAGGTGGCTGCTTCCATTAGGCAGGAGAGGAAACTGAGGCTCAAAGTTGTTCCACACGCCCCCACGCGCCACAGTGAGTGGGTGACACCCCAAATGGTCATCCCTCCTCTGCCACACCACGGGGTGGGAGGGCAGTGGCTGCAACCAGAAGATTCTGCTGTAGACTTTTTTAGTTGCATGAGTCTGAGATGATTAAAGGGTGGATTATGGGGAGATAAAAAGCGTGAGTAGTGCACAGGGCATAGAGAAAGCGCAAGAGCCTCAAAAACCCCGCGACACCCCCAGTGGGGTGACTCAGAGACAGACACCAGACGGCGGACGTGGAGACAAGGAGAGGATGGACTAGTACTGGATCAGGAGCCCCCTGCAGCACCCCCTGCCTGTCAGTCCCAGGGCCATCAGGTGCTGTGGGTATGGAGGGAGGGGCAGCATCTGCCTGGGCCTGGGTCCCAGAGGCTCAGACACCCTGTGGGCACTCAGGCTGAGAACAGCCCACTGCACAGATGGTGATTTTGGCCGGGGAGTGGAGAAGGCACATGCAGAGTCTTGTGGCCGCCGTGTAGTACGCTGCAGCCCTCATGTACCCGGCACCACACTGGGCTGCAGAGAGACCAAAGGAGCCAGGGGCCACCAGGCCTCAGTTTCCCTCATTATATACAACTTCAAATAAGATCCCAGTAAAAGTGCACCTGTCCCTGGGTGAGAGGGAGTGGGTGCCAGTCCTGGCTGAGCCTGGCGTTTAGTTGGACGGAGAGAGGAGGCAGCACCTGCCACCAACCGTCCCAGCTACCCCCGCCCAGCCCGCCAAGAGAGGAGGGAAGCCTTGAAGTGCCAGGCCTTTGAATCGCCGTCTCCATGGCAACGTGTGGGCACAAAGGGCCGGGCCTGAGCAGGCTGCAGGCGGCTGTGCAAGGCTGGGAGGAGGAAGGGAATCTTTTATTTGTGGGGACAGGGCGTCGGGGAGCTGGGCTACGCCCATGCCTGTGGCCAGACCGAGGTCTTGAGGCCTCTGCCCTCTGCCCCATAGCCAGGGCCCCTGAGCCAGCGCCTGCCCGGCACCCCCGAGCAACGTGGTCAGTCTGGGAGGATGGAGTGTGGGCAAATCGAGGGCAAGGCTGGAGAGAGTCCAGCACACATCCAGCCTGAGAAGCAACCCCAGAGGCCCCCAGGGGTGAGGGAGCCTCCTCCTTCCCCTGCACCCTAGTCTGTATGGCACACTTGCTAGGACAGGTGCATGCCAGGTGCTAGGGCAGGTGCAGGCAGTGAGGAAATGTGGCCGAACTCAGGTGCTACCAAAGGTCCTCTCAGAAGAGGAGATCAGAAAGAGCCAGGCATGTGCAGAAAGAACCATCAGTGCGAAGGCCCTGAGGCAAGACAGACCTGCGGGAATCTAAGGGTAGGCAGGAAGCCAGGAGCCTGAGGGGGCAGACCGGCCCCCTGCAGCCTCTCCCCCCACCCACCTGGCCATGGGCGCCAGGCCTCTGATGCTGGCTGGGGCCGCCAGGCATACGTCCTGCCTGCTTCTGGTGCCGCCACCGTCCACTCCTGGCTTCCAGCCACCAGCCCGGTCTCTCCCGAGCTCCTCCCCTCAGTGCTGACACCCTGTTCCTTGAGCCCCCAAATGCAGGGAACTGCACCCAGGGTGCACGAGGGGGACTCTGACCCCAGAGACCTGGAAGCAGTGCAGAAACCACCATCGTGAAGCAGAGATTTTATTTCCCTTTTTAAAATATCTGAGCCAGATTGAAGAGAGAGAGAGACGGGCGTGAGTGTCAGAGCCCTGCGGTTACTTCCCCCAGACCCATCCCACAACAGCCCGTCGCGCCTCCCAGCAGCATGCCCTTTCCTTGTAAATGTTGAGATTGGGTCAATATTTTATGAAACTGGGAGAACCGAACTGGAAATTCAAACCCAGCATGTTCAACGAGTCACCCGCATGTCCTCTGAGGCAAGGGAGGGATGCTGGAGTGCCCACGACCGCAGTCCTCAGATGTTAACGAGCAGCCAAACCGCGGGCTGAGGGGGCTTGTGGGAAATGCCGCATTCCCTCCACCCGAGATCTGGGCGGGCCTGCCTGGGAAGCTGCAAGCCCTCTGTCCCCAGGAGCCTGGGGCCCGTCCCGAGACCCACACTGTACGTCTGCGTTTTTGTCCCCTGCACGTTCCCACAGCTCCTGGCACCCCGTGCTCAAGCCTCAGGGCAATTTAGGGTAGTTGGTGCTGTTTCCTCCCATCGCATCTTAAGACAACACCCCGTCACAGCCACCTCTGCCCCGAGCCAGGCTGCCTCTCTCCTGGTGGGGTCTGGCTCAGTTTTGTCTCCCCCAAGTTCAACTTTGGGTTCTGAGCCCAGAGACAGGAGAGTGAGGGCTCCAGGGAACCAGGTAGGACTGAGGGTGAAGGGAGGGGACAAGGGCTGGACCAGCACAGAGCCACACACAGTGGGAGGAAGGGGGCCTGGGGGGAGCAGGTGGCCGGCTCAGAGCTCATTCTCCCCAGGGGAACCATGTCTGGAACAGCCCCGGACCCCCCATTCCAAAGATGACCCTCCAGCTCAGGGAGCCCGGATGAGCTTGTTCCTCAAACCACCACCCCCTCCAAGACCACGTTGTCAGGGGCAACAAATGGCATGTTCCGCTGCGGCCACTGCCCACCGCTGTGGGGCTCCAGCCCAGACAAGCCCCAGCTCCTCCTGATGCTCAGAAAAAGGGCTGGGGGCTGCCACCTGCTCCCCCCATCCCCATCGACCCTCTCCGACCCCACTGGGGACGTCCTCTCCCCAGACGTGTCTCACGCTCCCATTTCATCCACATCACCTCCCCTGCAGAGATGAGGGGCAGCAAAGTGAAGTTTGGGCGGGGGGAGACGGAGCTCAGGCCAGGCCACCCAGGGCCTGCCACACCCCCGCCGACCTTTGTGTGGCCAGACTCTCCCCGTACACAGCCTCAGGCCCCCACATGCTTCTTTTCCTCCCTCAGAGGCTGGGAGTAGTGGCCCCTGTCCTACACCTTGATGAGAAAGGGCACAAGGCTGCTGGAGACCCCAGTGCCCCCTTGGCAGCCTGAATCAGTGGGTGCCATGGAGCAGGGCACAGCGGGAGCCACTCCCGGGGACACTGGAGGTGAAGACATCGAGGAAACCCAGTCACAGGATGGGAGATCCCAGGCTGGTACTGGTGGTATAGGGGGACACATAGCCAGATGCGGCAATGGCAGGGTTACCCCTGCCAGAGAGCTGGGCCAGGTAGGAGGCCTCTGTTCTGAATGGGAAGGAGCTAGGGGCTGTGGCCTGGGGAAGTGGCTCTATTCAACGTTTTTTTAAAATTTTTATTTATTTATTTTTGGCTACTTTGGGTCTTCGTTGCTGCGCGTGGGTTTTTCTCTGGTTGCGTCGAGTGGGGGCTACTCTTCATTGCGGTGCATGGACTTCTCACTGCGGTGGCTTCTCTTGTTGTGGAGCATGGGCTCTAGGCGCGCGGGCTTCAGTAGTTGCAGCACGTGGGCTCAGTAGTTGTGGCTTGCAGGCTCTAGAATGCAGCCTTAGTAGTTGTGGTGTGCGGGCTTAGTTGCTCCGTGGCATGTGAGGTCTTCCCGGACCAGGGCTTGAACCCGTGTCCCCTGCACTGGCAGGCAGATTCTTAACCACTGTGCCACCAGGGAAGTCCCTCAATTTTTTTTTTAACTTTTTATTTTATATTGGAGTATAGACAATTAACAACGCTGTGACAATCCATTCAATATTTTGTAAGGGGGAAGTTGCTCCCATTGATCATCAAACCCTTTCGTTACAAAATGCCCCATCCTCGAAGACAATGTGCTTCGGGAGGAGAAACGTGAGGCAGGTTCAAGTCTGTCCTTGGTGGAGTGGGCCTAAGACACCCACCCGGCCAGCCCTCAGCCCCTGGGGCTGCTCCTTGAAAACGGTGCCCAGAATTGGGCCGCCCCCTGGCTGACACGGGGCCTGCGGTCACCAGGCCCAGGGCTCCAGGCTGAGCCCCCACGAGGGGCAGCTCAAGGCTCATTCGCTGGTTCAGGCTGTCACTTACTCAGCACCCGAGCTGGTACCCTGGGCAGGTGTCTGTCCCGACACTCTGAAGAGGGAGACGAGCTTTGGAGTCTGGGCCCGTTCCCAGTGGGAGCTCGTAGGTCTCACCAGCTTCTCGCCCGGCCAAGGCCACGGCCGCACACCCAGCTCTTCACATAGGGCACGTCAGACCTAGCCCATCTTCCTGGTGCCTCTGTGTCAGGTAGGAAGCTGCGACTTTCAGTGTGGGCTCGGGAGGCTGGACAAAGGGCACCGTGGGGCTGCGGGCACTGGGGGACTGCAGGCCCCAGAGGGTGAGGGTGTGGAACCGTGTGGGGCAGTGGGCAGGGCTGGGGCAGGAGACCCTGTGTGTGGACATGGTGTGGGGTTTGGAGAGGCTGCAGGCCTAGGGGTGATGGGGTGGGTTGGGGGAGACAGCCCCCCAGAGTCCAGACCAGAGTGTCCTGGTTGGGGGCACTCTCCTCCTTGGCACAGTGACCTCCAGGGAGCATGCCCTCCACCTGTCTGCCCCTCCAGATGGGCATCCTGGTTGGCTGGCCCTTGGCCCTTGGGGGCCACCGGGTGTCTCTGTCTCTGGGGCTCACTGTGGGCCAGCGTGACTACTCTGCGGTAGGTGCCACCCAGCCTGCTCCTTGCCGGCTTCCTCTGGAGGCGGAGGCCCTGAAGAGGGGCTGCTGTGGGGACCCAATCATCCCCAGGCGAGCCGGCCACACATACCTGGAAGACTGTGGGGAGAAACTCTGGGCTGCAGTGGGGGCGAGGTGGGATAGACAGTGGTGATACACCCACAGTGAGCCTTTGGCTTCAAAGAACAGAAAACCCACTGCAAACTGGGCTGGATTGTGAAGGGAACTCATGGGCTTGTGTAACTGAGAAGATTTGCAGCGATGTAAGCTTCAGGTGCCGCTCTGCTCCTAGAGGTTCCCTCGGCCATGCTGCCCTGTGTGCCTGCTTACCTTCCTGGAAGCCCACAGTGCACTTCTCACCTCAGCTGTCCAGCAGCCACCCTCGGCTCCACCCTCATTGCCCCATTTCCATGCCCAGGGCAGGCCACAGCCTGGTCCAGATCAGCCTCTGTGGCAGGTACAAGTCTGTGCTGACAACCTGAGCCAGCCAGGCCCCAGTCTTCACAGTGGGAATGGGCCAGGCCCAGCCAGGTCACAGCTGCCGGGGGTGGGGTGGGATTCTTGCCAGTGTGGCTGGGGAGGGGTGGGGGTGGAGGGTAGCCCGGACTGGTTCTGAGTGCATGGAACAGCCGTGGGAGGTTTCTCAGGCATGGCTGGGGGCAGGAGGGCAGTTAGGAACTTCTGTCCAGGATGGGGCCAAGCAAGTGGGCTGGGGAAGGAGGGAGAGGGAGACAGAAGTTGGGGTGAGTGAAGAAGAATGGGGGGGTCGATGTCCTAGGGCCAGTGGTGCCATGTGGTGGCTGGGGGGATGGGGTCGGGGCTTGTTTGAGGAGGGTCAGTTGTGTGGCGCCTACAGTGGGAGCCTGGGCCCATGGGTGGGTCCTGGGAGTGGCTGGGCTGGTGGGAGGACCATTGTGGACTGTAGTTACAGCCAAGACACCAATGCATTCACCTGAGAAAGAAGGTGGACAGTGAAGGGAGGGTCCCAGGCCAGAGGCCGGATCTAGCAGCGGGAGGAGGAGGGCTTGATGGAAATTCAGAACATCACCCATGGGGCCGAGGGTGTTGATACCACCAAACCTGAGCTTATGGGAAGGAGCTGTGGAGGTTCTGGAACCAGCAGCCGTGAAGGGGTGAGCTCCCTGTCACTGGAGGACACAAAGAGACTGACCACCCACTGAGGCAACAAGGCTCTGCAGCCTTCAAGATGCTGGGTCCAGGGAGCCTCACATTGCTGCAGGGTACAGCCACCTCTGTCGGGACCCCCACTGGGAGAAGTTGGCCCCTGAGGATGCTTGGCCAGACCCTGGAGGCCCAGTCTCGCTCCCTGGAGGTGCTCCCTATCTGTGGCCTCAGCAGCTGGGTGCACGTGGGGTCTCTGAGCTGCTGGGAGGTGGGTTTTTCAGGATGCGTGGTGCAGAGGCAACACAAACGTGCTTTATGGCCCCTGGGCTGCCACCTGGAATGTTCTGGAGCCTCACCCTGTCCTTGGGGGCCCAGGGGTACAGGAGGCAAACCCTGTGCTGGGCTCTGGGATGGGCCAGGACAGTTTCTGGGGGTGACCCGTGCGTGGGGGCTGGTGAGAGCAGTGGGGGAGAGCTCTGTGCTGGGGGCAGGCGGTAGGATAGAGGCCTGAAGGAGAGGTGGCCTGGGGTGGGGGAGGGATGAGGCCTGATCTCCCTCTGCAGATGAGGGTCAGGGTCTGGGTGTCCTAGAGGCGGGATAAGGCCCCTTGGGGGGGCGGGGTGCTCTATAGAGGGGGCTCCATGGCCCTCTGCTGCCCTCTGCTGGCCAGCTCTGTCACTGCGGGCCTAGCCCCTCAGCTCCCCAACACCCCCAAGGGCATGGACCCCAAGAGACCAGGCCAGGCGGTGCCAGGGGCAGGCATGGAGTTGACTTGCTGAGGTCTGAGGGGGCTGGGAGGCTGTGCCGACCCCTGTGCCCAGCGTCATCTGGGGCAGGAGGTCCTGGGGGACTCCATGGGACAGCCTGGGGTCCGCCACCACTGTCCCACAGTGGCTCGAGAGGAAAGGGCTCAGAAAGGCTGGGCTGCCACCCAAGGTCTCAGGACAGCAGGGGCCAGCTTGACAGGTGCCCTGCCACCAGGAGGAGGACCGGAAGCCCCACCCCAAGCACCTGGCACTGTGGCTCCCCATCTGGGCCCTTGGTGGGAGATCTAAGGAGAGGCTAAGGGCAGGGGATCCACCCCTTCTGCCCCCAACATCACCCTGAACGTGGCCTGACTCCCCCAGCCCCTCCCAGAGGGCGCTCACCACCCAGACGCTCTTTATGGCAGACCTTCCTCTGTGTGCCCCAGAGCTCTGTACACAGGTAATGAATTCCATCAATCCTAATGGAGTTTGATACGTGGTTAAAACAGGCCAGTGGACTGTTCTGGATGGACAGTGACTTTGGTGCTGACCCTGTGCCCAGCCCAGGGCTGAGCTGAGGCCAGGTCTTCACCTGTGATCACCGGGGGCTGTGAAGGGCTCAGGGCCGATTCCGTTTGCTAAGAGCCCTCAGTGCCCCGGGGCCTCCCCCTACACACCCCACTTCCTTCAGCGCCCCGAGGCTCCGCTCCCCCGGGGACATCACTCAGAACCTGCCCTACTCTTCGGGGGGTGGGGGTGACAAGTCTCGTGCCCTCAGTGCTGCTGCTCCTGAGTCCACCCACCCTCGCAGGCTGCTGGGGGGACAGAGCTGAAGGCGTCTCTCGGCTTCTGTGGGGCCTCTACACCCACTGAGCTGCTGTGAGCTGGTGCAGGGCCGTTGGGCGCCTAGAGAACTCGTCCTGAGGCACCACGTGGCAGGTCCCTGTGTGGACACGGACACTCTGAGAGCACCGGGAGCACGGGAGCCCCGAGCCCTGTGGGACAGGAAGTTCCAGAAGGGAGGGTGGGTGTGCACACATGAACACATGCGTGGGGTGGGGCCAGTGTGCCTCGGGTACAGGTGCACGTGTGCACACGTGTCACACCTGCAAAGAAGAGATTGGAGAGAGACACGCCTGAATTTCAGCCCTGGCTTCCAGCCCTGGGTTTGGGGTCTCAGACAGTGCTGTTCTGTCTGGTGACCTTCCATATGTTTATCAAGATGTCTACAGAAAGCACAGGCTAGCTCTATAATCAGAAAGGAAACCAGCTTTTTCAAAACATCAGGCAGTGTTCAAAGCACATGAAGTTCTCTGAGAGGCTAAGGGTAAGGTCAGGTGGTCCAGAGAGAGGCTCCAGGAACCTGGCAGGGCAGCTAAGGCAGAAGCGGGGCTGCACTGGGACTCGGCGGACCCACAGGGCTCTGTTTTAGTATCGTTTATGTGTGTGTGTTTGTGTGTGGGGGGGTTGCATTTCTTTCTATTTTTATTTATTTATTTATTTATGTATTCTTGGCTGCGTTGGGTCTTCATTGCTGCACGCAGGCTTTTCTCTGGTTGAGGCGAGCAGGGGCTACTTACTCTTTGTTGCAGTGCATGGGCTTCTCATTGCGGTGGCTTCTCTTGTTGTGCAGCACAGGCTCTAGGCTCGCAGGCTCTAGAGCACAGGCTCAGTAGCTGTGGCACATGGGCTTAGTTGCTCCGCGGCATGTGGGGTCTTCCCAGACTGGGGCTAGAACCCGTGTTCCCTGCATCGGCAGGCAGAGTTTTAACCACTGTGCCACCAGGGAAGCCCTGTGTGCTGCATTTCTCACCAGCCACCCTGCACCTCTGGGCCCTGTCCTCACCAGGCCCGCCTGGCTGATGTCCTTATGGCCTGGAGGTGGGGCCTTCCCACTGTGCCCCACAGTCTGCTCTGCCCCAGGGCGCCCAACCTAGTCCTTCCAGACCCACCCCTGGCCCTCAGGGAACTTGCTGGGGCTCGCCTGGGGTGGGCACCCTCGTTCCCCAGGCTCAGCCCCCAGAGAAGGCATGTAACCCCCAATGCCCACGGCCTCCTGCTTCCCCTTCAGCCTCAGCAGGCAGCAGCATCTGAGTGGACAGAGGACACAGCTCTTCTCCCCCTTGGCCCCCTGCCCCGCACCACATTCCCCCACACGTGTGTTTAAACATTAATCAGAGGAGGGGGAGGCCCATCTGCGCTGCTCTCTGCAATACGGGGTCCAACGTGGACTGCCAGGGGGCCGGGTCGTCCGTGCCTTGCCTCTCCAGGAGGACGGCAGGATGCACAAAGCAGCGTGCTCTGCTGAGGGGCAGGCCAAGGTCAGCATGCTCTGCTGAGGGGCAGGGAGGCCAAGGTCAGCATCGCTGAGCACCTGGACGTACAGCTCGTACCAACTTCAAAGTGTGGCCGGAGCAAGGAAGGAAAATCAATGTTGGGCTGAGGGACTATTCGCAGCTGCAGGGCTGGGGGTGGGGGCGGAGTGGGGACAGGGTTGGGGGTAGGGCTGGGGGCGCCAGATCCACCCTGGCTCCACAGGCCCCTGTGCCTTTCCACTTCCCATGGGAACCTGGGGAAGGGGCGGCCAGGTGAACAGCACTCCGGGAGCCCGTCCACCTGGGCCCTGGATATCCCCTGGGGGTGGTCGGGCTCTTGGCCCAGCTGGAGCAGAACTGCTGACACGCACTGGGGCGGATCTGGAGAGAAGCCGAGGGCCTTGAACAGCGATCCAGAGACGCCCTAGGCCAGCTCCAGCCACACCAGCTGAACCAATCTCCAAAAAGTCCCGGCAAGCCTGGACTGGGTGAAGGACACTGGTGAGGGGTCAGCCTGGGGGCCTCGTCTCCGTCTCTGACTGGCCCTGATTATTACATGTTACAAAGTAAACTGTAAGGTTATTTTATGATGTTATAACTTTTGAAAAAGAATGATGGCAACTCTTTATAAAAGAGCAGTTGATATAAAAACATTACTGTAAAACACAAGAGTCACTGAGTCTTGGCCTCCCTGACTCACCTGTTCTTGCCCCACTCCCACCCCCTTCTGCGGCCCTTGTGGGCACGCAACCTCACCTGTGCAGGCCTTCCTCACTCCCGTGTACTAGGGACATGTGTCACTGTGGCCAACACACAGAGGACACTCATTTATCATCATGTGGATGCCCCAAGGTGCTCCCAGCCCTTCAACCCCTGTGGTGACATTTAAGGATGTCCCAAACCTTCTTTATCAGGGGGCTCTGTGAGAAATCCCAGCCCAAGACCTCATCCAGGACCCAGTGTGCCAGGCCGGCCCTGCCCCTGCCGCCAAGCAACCCCCAGCAAGACCTTGGGCCGAAATGCCTCCATGCAGCCCAAGGAGATGGCTCTGCAGGAGGCCTGAAGTCCCCGAGAGGTGCTGGGGCAGCAGGAGGAACTGGGGCCCTCAGTCATGCTTTGTGAAGCCCCCATCTGTCCCCGACCCCTACCGAAGGGAACCCATCTTGGGGACCCCGGTGCAAGTTCTGATGTAGCTACTGTTGGGGGAGGGGCAGGGCAGGGAACCCCTGACCTCCCCCCATGCCGAGACCCCCAGGAGAGGCTGTGGTTTGGCACTAATTCGGGAGCTGGGACTGATGGGAGCTGGTGGCGGGGGCTCATCCCAGTACTGCTGAAGGCAGACAAAGGGGTGTGGGGGCACCCGTGGTGAAGGGTCAGAAGTCAGAAGCAAAGGCTACAAGCCGACCCCAGGAGCCCCGCAGGCTGGAGGATGCTCAGGGTGCATCCAGCTGGTAGAGGAGGACTGCAAGCCTCCGCATCTCGGGCCAAGTCTCACTGTGACCCCCTGAAGACCCCAGCTCTCCCTTACCAGTCCAGGGTCCTCCTTGTTCCAACTCAGCTGTCACCTCCTCCAGGAAGCCAACCAGTCATTGCGTGGGTGCCCAGGAAGCATGGCCAGCGCTGAGGCCGTTGCTGGTGGCCGGGTTGGCACACGTAGCCAGGCCAAGCCCTGGGGACTCTGGACAAGCTCATCCCTGCATACCAGGGCCTCCCACCTTGGGAGAGACACCACCAGGGACAGGGAGCTGTGCAAGTCCCACGTGTGCGAGGCACCTGGCAGGGCCAGGGCCATTTCCACCTGTGTCCGAAGGCATGAAAGGCCAGTCGTGTAACCCTGCCTTGAGCCAGCTCCTCACGAACATCCAGGACTTCAGCCAGAGCCCCTGCTTTGCCTTTTCTTTCTATGGCTATTATTTACACACTTGAAAAATATTTTTTTTAATTACAGAAGTCACACCTGCTTGTCGGGATTAAAAAGCTCAAAGTAGACAGGTGTGTAAAGGAACGAGTGACTGTGTCTGTCCCACAGCACTCTCCCGGGAGGCGCTGCTGGGCCCGTGGCACGGGCAGAGACCACAGGCATCACCCTGCATCATGCCCCATGGCCTCAGGGAGAAGCCAGGTGGATGCCCCAAAGGAGCCACATGGGGCAGCTGGCTCCTGCTCCCCGGGGAGGTTTCCACCTGGGCTGGGGTGCCACCATCACCAGGCTGGAGCAGAGAGGGTATGGCTGGCCCAGTGTCACCAAGAGTCCTGGCTTCTAGTTGCCTGCAGAGGACCATGGGTGACATGTCTCTCACATCCCACCCAGACTCACAGGGTGTGTGTGGGTCACCCAGGGAGGGCTGTGGGCAGGAGGACCAAAGTCACAGCTTCCCAGGATGGCCTTGCTTCTGAGACTTGGCCAGGACCCGTTGGCCATCCTCAATGTCCAGGGCCCTGGTGACCTGCCGCCGCCCCCCGAGGGAACAACTATCATGCAGGAAGCTCTGTGTGAGGGGACTGCCATGTCTGTGTCCCCAGGACAGATGCCAGCAGGGTATCCGCTTCCACACGGGATCCTTGCCTGCAACCTGCTCATTGTCAAGTCCTGCGGTCCCCTGGGGCCCCCTTCCAGCCTGTGGGAGACCTGGTCTCCTGAGGCTTCCCCGCACCTCTCAGGTGCCCCGCGCAGCTGGCGAGAGCAGAGCTCTGGTTTGTCAGGAGTTTGGTGGGTGCCAGGGCTCGTGCTAAATGCCTTCGGTGCCCATTGATTGTTGGCAGTTATCCCTGGGGGCGATTACTGTTGTTCTCATCTCCCCATGGAAGAGGTCCCAAACTCTCTCTGGCCCAGAGCCACAGTCCGCGGCCTCCCTCTGCAGTCCCTGCACTCCAGGTGTGGGTGTGCCCAGGACACAACCTGAACTGGGTTGCCGTGGGCTGCTGTTCCTGTTGTTGTGTCATTCTGGCCTTCATATGACATGTGCCTGCTCCGTCCCGTTAAAGGCGTCTGGAGCCCCCAGCCAACTGCCCTCTTCGTGGGCAGGATTCCACTCCACTAACCTCAGATGCACAGGCTTATTTAGCCTCGACTCTGCTGTCGTGCCCTCCCTTCTGTCACCAGGGGCTGCGGGTCCCTTGGGCTTGGCCCCTTTTCAAGGCCTGAGCCCAGGCCGGGGTCCCCACATTCCTGCCTCCTTGGCCTGCAGGTCCCCAGCCCGGTGCCGGCCACGTGCGTCACCGGGGGTCGTGTGCTCCGCAGACCTAGTGCATGCCTGACAACCAGAAAAGGTGGAAGAAGGCTCTGGGGACAGTGACCCAGGCTTCCAATCCTGTAGTGGGCCCTGGGCAGGTTGTTCCTCCCCTCTGGGCCTCAGTTTCTCCTGCATAAACCGGGTCAGCAATCATAGCTCCCGAGGGGGAAGGTTGTGACAGCCACGCTTGTCAGCACACAGAGGACACTTTGATTTTACAGAGAAAGAATTGGGGGGGAAATCTGAATGCCTTTCCTCACATGTATTGAAAGTCACCAGACAAAGCGGCCTGTGTGGTGAAGAGTGATGGCATCCACGTAAACACAGCAGCGTGTTCTGCGATCGAGCAGACAACCTTAATGTCAGGGAATGCAATCATATTTTACTAGCTCTGAAAAACAATGACTAAGATCACAGAGTTAAACAGAGCTCCGGCAGAGTCTATGAACACTGGCAGGGAGTGGATAAGGGGATGATGTGCCTATGAGGGAATTTACGCTCCGGGGGGGCAAATACTGGCCTGTGTTTGGTGCAGGCTGATAACAGGAAGACAATCCCCAAATTAAACAAATGTGAATGAATTCCTCTGTGTGTAGACAGAGCAAATATATCAGTGAAAATGGGTATAGAGCAAGCAGCAAACTGTAATAAATTAGAATGTGTTCTGACAGGGAGCCACGATTCGGGCAGACAAATATTTCAGGAAATACGGCCCATGGCAAAATAATAACTTTGACAGAGTTCCAATGTCATGCTCACCAATGAGGTGAAAACAAACATTTTACCGGGTATCCGTAGGAGACGAGGTGCAGGGGGAACTCAGAGGGTGTGCTCTCTGGGAAGAACCGGGCCACACGACTGTGGCAGAAGTGGGTCAGTGACTGTTCTGAGATGGGTCAGTCCACTGAGTGGGACAGACCCGTCCACTCGTGTCTGCCGCTCAGCTGCTTCCTCCTCGGAGCCCTTGCTGACTCGCCGTCATCCAGGTGTGACCAGCAGGTGACTGCCACATGGCAAAGACCCCAGAGGTCTGGCCTTCTCAGATCTGTCTCAGTCTCCTGAGCTGGAGGACAGGAATCCAGCGCTGATGTGAGGCAAGGAACCCAGTGTGACCTCCCACACAGGAGGCAGGGCTGAACATGCCCCTGGGGACTGTCCCTGGCTGGAGTGCGGTACCAGGCTGGGCCCAGCACTGACCACGACTGTGCTGCTTGGTCTGTGAGATTTGCCTGGACCTTGCCTTGACCTTGTCAGCTGTGTTTTGGCTTAGACTCCACCCTCTATTCCCTGAGTCAGAGCAGGGCTGGAGATGTCGGAGGACAGGTGCGTGGGAAGGTCAGCCCACAAGCTGACCTGGCATTTCACATGCACAATCATTTTGCCAAAAGTGTGTGTGACGTGGATGATTACCAGCATTCTTCACTATCAGTGCAGTGAGCCGTGGCACAGCTGGGGCTGCTGTGGTACCCCCCACCCTGGCCCCTTATACGAGTGCATTAGAGGGAGATCACTGGCAGGGGCAGATGAGATCAACAAGATTATCCTGAAGATGGGCCAAGCGCAGTACTGGCTGCTGGTGGGAAGGGTTGGGGTTAGGGTCAGCTCCAGCGCTGTGTGTCAGCTGGGACCAAGTACCAACACCGATTGGCGTGTGCGTCACCAGGTGCCCACAGAACTGCACTTTGTCCTGACACATGATGCTGAGGGCTGGGAACCTGGGTCCAATCCTGGTAACCAGGTGCAGACGCTCTTGGGGGAACGCAACCCAGGCCAGCTTTGTGTGCCCAGCAGAGGAGAGACATGGCACCAACAGGGTGTCTGCCTGTAAAGCAGGAGCCAGGGTGCTAGGCAAGGGCTGGGTGTGGTCCAGGGCGACTCAGGATTCAGGGCGGGGCCTGGAGGACGTCTCCAACCCAGTCACCAGCCTAGAGCTTGGCATCAAACTTCCCACATTGAATGTGTTCCTTCCTTTCTTCATTCAATAAAGACACATCAAGAGGCAGTTGGGGAGGGACACAGCAGGTGGCTGGGAGTCAAGTGCAAGAAGAGGGAGCTGTGGTCAAGCTGGTGCCCAGCTGGGAATGTGCCCACCAAGCCGACCCTGAGGAGGAGGAGGAGGGTGGGGGCTGGGGTGCAAGGGGAGGGACAGGTGCCCCAGAGCAGCGAGCAGTGTGCAAATGACCTGGAGCTCAGAGGAGGGGCCACCAGATTGACTAGCACGGTGAGAGGTAAGGTGGGTGTAGGCGGGGCCTGGCCACTGAGGGCCCGATGAGCCAGGCTGAACCAGCAGCCTTGTCCAGATGGCAGCGGGGAGTCCCTGAAGGGTTTTCAGGAGGAGGGAAGTTTATCCATGACAGGAAAATGGGAGAGTCTGGTGGCCATGGCCAGCTGTCAAGGCTGGCCTACTCTTGGGGAGCTAAGTTTCTGAGCTGCTGGAGGGACCCCCAAGTTCCTGTCCCTGGGCCTTGACTCACCTGCCCCCTGTGTCTCTCCCTTTTTCTCTTCAACTCCAATAGGGGGCAGGGGGGCAAGAGGCCCATGACAATGTCAAGAAGCCTCCCTCAATATAGGGCGTAGTGATGGTATCCCCCAGGAGACATGAGCAAGGTCTGGGGGAGGGGTGCTACTGCCATCTGGCAGGTAGAAGACTGGGATGCTGATAAACATCCTTCAACGCACGATTATTCAGTCCCAAGTGCCAAACAGGTCAGGGTGTCCAATGCACCAAGATGCGTGGAGCACCCAGAGAACCAGGTGAAACAGGTGGGCAAAGTATGGCGTGAGGCTGCCACACACAGTCAGACCCAGCACCCGTGGGTGTGCAGGAACATCCTGAGGAGATGCAGGTGTGGGGAGGGGGAGTGATGGGGAGGGTGGTCAAGACATGCTCCTCCCAGGAGGTGAAATCTGGGGCTGGGACAGCAGGCCTAGCATGATATTGGAAGGAAGGGAATCCAAGGCAGAGGGACAGAGGGTGGGAAGGCCCTGAAGGTCCTTAGGAGTGAAGGGAGGCCGGTGGAAGGGGAGAGGACGGAGGGCTTCCCAAAGCCCCTTTACACGAAAGGAGCAGCATCGAGCTCGGCCTTCCCGGATTCTCCGCAGCCCCGGCCTCAGCTGTGAGTTCCTGCAGCTCAACGCCCAGGGAGGCGCCCAGGTGTACAGGTGTGCGGGGGGCGGGGAGGGTGGGGCCTCCAGCGGAGCAGGCGGAGCTAGGGTGGTCAGCCAAGTAGGCGGGGTCTCCTCGGGGTGGGGGGGGCGGCCACTAGCTGAGAAGGCGGGGTTCAGGCGCACGTGGCGCCGCTCGGTGGGCGGGGCCTTCCAGGGGACCCACACTTTTCAGGAACTCGCGGGTCGGAGCCTCCGGGGTAGAGGGCGAGGCTCGAGCTCGGGGTGCGGTGGGGCGCGACCGAGGGCGGGGCCAAGCGCGGGGCCGGGCCTCTCGGGAAAAGGCGGGGCCGAGCGCGGGGCGGGGCTGGCGGCGCGTACTTAATCAGCCCAGGGGCACGTGCACAACAGCCATGAGTCTTAGGCGAGCCTTCCCCGTGCTACGCTCCGCCCTCTCCCGCCGAACCCCGCTGTCTACAGCGCCGGAGACCCGCGAGCAGCACGCCGCGGGCCTGGAAGCCGTGCGGGGGCGCGGGGCGGCCGAAGACGCGCGGCCGCCAGTGCCCGCTGTGGACTTCGGCAACACGCAGGAGGCATACCGGAGCCGGCGCAGCTGGGAGCTGGCGCGCAGCCTTTTGGTGCTGCGCCTTTGCGCCTCGCCCGCGCTGCTGGCGCGCCACGAGCAGGTGTGCTGGGGCTCGGGGACGCTGGGGGTGGGGTGCGGCCAGGGCCCCGCGGGCCTTCGCCGGTCCTGGGAGCCGTTATGAAGTTTCAAAGTGGAAAGCGGGGCCTCTGGAGCATCGCCTGTGGCCGGGAAGTCAGGAAGGAAGGTGTATCCTGCACGCCCTTTCGGGCCCGTGAATTTTACTACGTGTCAGTTACTGGAAGCTAAAAACAAAGATTAGTTTAAATATTAAGCTATATGCTGCTTGCAGTAATACACAGTGTTCACCCGAAATTTAAAATTGAGTGTCGTCTATGTTGCCCAAAGGGAAGCCTGGCCGTACTGAGCGGCTCATAGCCTGGGACCCCGGAGTTCTTGGACGCTGTGACCCAGGGGATCCCCAGACATGGTCACTCTGAACAGACAATGTTGAGGGAGAATGGGACGCTTGCTGCTCAAATTTCCGACTTTTGAAACTTTAACACAGTTACATTGAAAAGTGTGAGGGCTTTGGGGAAGTGAAAAGCAGAAGTGTCTTAGCCGCTCTTGGTCAAGGTGATCCTGGGAACAGTTTAAAAGCAAGGGTCCAGTTGGTGCTGAGGGTCCTGAAGGCGCTTCAAGCAGGTGGTGTGGACTTCTCAGTGAGACTGTGCTGAGCGCACCTTAGCTCCGGGCAGAGGCTAGGGAGACTGGACCCAGGAGGAGCACCAAGCCACACCTTGGGCATACATGAAGGTGAGGACACCAAAGGTGGGTGGGTGATGAGGGCAGAGTTAGAGTTGGGTGGCTCTGAAGGGGCTAGGTTCAAAACCAGCAGAGAAGCCAGCAGAGCTGTGGGTCCTCGGGTACTATGGGCAGCAATGGGAGGGACATGTCAGCTCCACCGTCCCTTGGGTGCCTGCCTGGGGCAAGTGCCAGTGCACTGTGACTGTGCTGTGGGTGCCTGGAGGAGCAAGGAGGCTTCTCCCACGCTCCCCTCGTGTTCTACCTGTGCCCTGGGGACATCCTTAAGGAGCCCGGTAACTGTGTGGTGTGCTCTGCCTGCCTTCCGTGGGACCTGTTCCCCCTGTCATCATTGCTGGTGGTCCCACTGGTGACAGTGGCCTTGGTGCCTGGTGCTGGAGGAGACGGGGCAGAGGCCAGACTTCAGAGTAGTGGGCCGCTCACCAGAACCTGGTCCTTCTTGTGCTCTGGCCTGCAGCAAAAATTCCTCCTGCTGAGCCAGTGCAGGTCTGTGCAGCTCATGCCCCAGGGAGTGTCAGCCTGCAGGAGCCCAGTTTGAGCTGTGGCATTGGCTCAGGACCCAGTGGGGGCCTGCACTTGCCCGAAGGCAGGCCTTTTTGAGAAGGGTTTAGAAAAGTAAGGTCTTCCATGATGAAAGCCTCTGTGCTTGGGTGTGAGCCAGTGCAGGAGAATGTGGGGGAAGGGGCAGTCAGGGAGGGGAGAGAACCGGCTTTACCTGTCCTCGCTCTGCAGACATGTCTTTGAGTCTTTTACGGTGTTTGTGTTACTGGTGCAAGTTTCTAAATCCACGAAGGATGTTCCTACCTGGGGAAGAGGTGGGGCTCTCAGGTAGTGGCACCCCAGGGCACGCCTGATGCCAGGATGGTTTTAAAGGGGCTGTTTTGCTCTGGAGTTGGCTTAAAACTGCCAGCCCTGCACCATGTGCTTCCATAGCCCTCTGTGACAGGCTGGCCTCCCCTTTGCCAGGGTGAGAGGGTCGGTGACCAGCTCAGGTTACCTGGGTGGCCTTCACTGTTGTTCCCTCTGACAATAGGGGAACAGGAGGGGAGCGGGAGGTCACCAGCCCTTGACCCCTGGACCACATCTCAGCATCAGCCTTGCTCCTGCTCCTTCTATGAACATTGGCTGGAGCTGTTTTCATGCTAGTTGGGTAGTTATGACAGAAACTGGGTGGCCCGCACAGCCTAAATTATTTACCACGTGTTCCTGGGCGGGAAAGTTTGCCAGCCCTAGAGTAGACAGTTGGCCCACTTCCACACACACTGTGTTTCTGACAGTCCTCAGAATTGACGTGTATGATGTCCGGGTTTTTCCAGAGCTGAATGCTGGTTTTCAGGTCCCTGTTTCTGCCTCGCCTGCCTCTGGGGTGAACTTTGATATATCCAAGACCTGGCTTTTCCTCCTGCTAGGGTGCTCTGACCCACAGACTCGTGACTGCTGGCTAGGGCTCTTGTGAGGTGGAGGAGGCCTGCCCGTCTCCCGGGTTGACACTTCCACTTTCCATTTCTCTTCTTCTTTATAAAAATGATGAGATGCAATAAAATCAGACACGGCACAGACAGGTGATGGCCTGGAAACCTTCACCCTCCCTCGTGTTGCCGCATGGCTCCTTAAGAATTTCCGTCTGGGTGCCAGCCACGGTTCAGGTGTGTCGGCCTTTGAGAGGCTTGGGCTGTTTGGGACTGGTTTGTGGATGAAGGTGTGTGACTGACTCATGCTTTTGCTTAGACTAGAGATTGCTCCCTGAGGCCCTGATCCCAAGAGATGTTCCTCACAAAAAAGTGGGGTTCTGTTATTCACTGGGTTTGAGAAACCTTAGACTGTTCCTGCCTTGGAGCTGGAGCCGCGGATAGTAGACACACAGGAATTCCCAGACAGATGGTGGGTGTGTCCTCCCAGTGGTCATCCCCCTGCCCCTCCTTGACCTTATTCCTTCCCACCACTGTCCCCAGTGCAGGAGCACCGCGTCACCTCCTAGCCAGGCAAGCCCTGCACCCTGGATCTAAGTTAGCAAACACCTCCCGCCCTTGCCCTGGCCGGCACTCCCTCACCCCCATTCTGAATTCCATGGAGGTACCTTGCCCCTCCCTCCTTCTGGGTCTCCCTGCTACTAGGATGGGAGCCCTGTCATCTGTTTTGTTCACCCTAAAATTGTGTCGGCAGGAGGCAGTTGCTTGGGACATTTGAATGATGATGGCAGAAATTTGGGGTGTGGCGAGATATGATTGGAGGAGAAAGCTGAGTCGTTTGGGAGGCTGTCTTCCCCTGGGGGACGTACTCTCGGGCTGCCGGCCTGCTGCGGCCTGGATGAGTGTGCTGAGTCCCTGCTGGTCCCGGGTGGATGGTCATCTCCCAGACCTTTGTGGGTGGTTACCTGGCTCACTTTTAGCCTATGCTTTCTCCGGCAGAACTCATACTCACTCAGAGTTTTGTGTGTTCATCCGTTCAGCACCCACTGGAGGGCCGGCCCCTTGCCAGGCACTGTTTTAGGGACTTGGAATAAGCAGTGAACAAAACATTGAAAAATCTGGGTTCTCACCTTCTAGAAACTCACACCAAATCCCCCTCTTCCCCAGCATAACCTGCAGAGGTGTGGATACAGAGAATGTTATGAACACGCCCACTGCTGTTCCCAGAGAGAGCTGCCGTTCACTTCTTTATCCACCGAGCGGTAGTCAGGCGACTGCCATGTGCCACTGGGGTCATCCATGAGCGTGCAGGGCAGGGAGGCAAGAGCAGCGCCTAGGACCGGCCACCCTGCATGAGGAGTGGGGCATGGACAGTCACTGTGAGCAGAGAAGCAATCTGCTTCGGGTGGTGTCACCGTAAAACCAAGGCCGTGAGCCGAGTTTGGCCCTGGGGAGAGCACGTCCAGGCTTTGTGACGGGCGGGCGGGGGAGCAGGAGTGTCCTGCTGGGGACATGGGAGGCCAGGTGGCCCAGGATAGCCGCTGCCCTTTACCTTTCAGTTGCTCCGTCTTGCCCGGAGACTTCTGGGGCAAAGGTTGTTCGACAGGCTGATGAAGATGACCTTCTACGGGCAGTTTGTGGCTGGTGAGGACCAGGAGTCCATCCGGCCCCTGATCCAGCACAACAGGGCCTTCGGCGTGGGCTCTATCCTGGACTATGGTGTGGAGGAGGACCTGACCCCCGAGGAGGCCGAACGCGAGGAGATGGAGTAAGGCCCACGTGGCACCTGCTGGCAGCCCCAGCACACCGGGGCTGGGCTGGGCCTGGCTGGGAGAGCTCTGTCCACCTGACTAACGGCAGCCCTCCTGGGTCTGCCTGGGGTTGTGTTCTTGCCCCGTGAGGATGACAGCTCTGGGCTTCCACCGAGGCCTTGTGTGCTGAAGCTGGAGGAGGGGCGAGGATGGGGTCAGCAGTCTCTGGTCCCCTGCCCGATCAGCCTGGTTTTGTACAGTCTGCAAGCTAAGAATCATTGTTGTATTTTTAAATGGTTGAAACAAAGCAAGAGTAATGTTTTGTGACACGTGAAAATTATGTGAAATTCAAAGTGCTCTCACCCTACAGGGGCAGAATTGAGTGTCCGTGACTCAATGGTGGCCGCTGGGTGCTACCCAGCAGTTTACAAAATAGGATTGCTGACACTGGTGTTGGAGGTGCTCTGGCTTCCTGCTCTCCTGCAGCATCTCTTCTGGGGATTCTGACCTACTGGGCAGGTCCCACTGTCCCACCCTTGCCTGGCCCCTGAGATGATTTCCTGATTAGCAGGTGGGCCCCACCTGGTGGGTGTGGAGACTGCCTGGGGGTCCGAGGAAAAGGGAATGTGCTGCCAGGAGCACACGTGTGGCAGGCGAGCCCAGCGGCTCCTGCCGAGGTCACCAACTGGCTGCAGGGCCCGTTCTCTGGGCAGTGAGTATGGGGACAGATGGGCATCCCCCGACCCACCCTCCTGGGCCATAGGACAGAACTCGAGGACCATTTCACCCTCTGCTTCCTGAAGTAGGAGCCTCATGGGAGATCCAGGCAGAACCAGCCCTTTCTTTGCAAAACGCCCAGTTCCTGGGCTGGTGCCTGCACCCCTCCACCCTTCACTGGCATCTGGGCCTCTAAGTCCTGACAGCAGCCGCGCCTGACCGTGTGAGGCTTGGGAGGCTTGCTGAGTAACCTGCCCTGTCTCAAGCTCTGGTGTTTGCTCTGGCCTGGGGAGGGAAGGGGAGGGGAGGGGCACGGAGGGGAGAGGAAGGCGTCACATGAGGCTCCTGCCCTGGGAACGGAATGTCCGAATGTCCGAGCTGAGCTGCTGGTGGATTGGCCTGGGGAGCCAAGCCCCTGCCTTGTGATTTGCTGTCTTGAAGGCAGGGTTCTCCAGCTCAGCGCCCCGGTGTTCCTAGGGGGGCTGTGGGCTGGTGCTGCAGCCTGCACTGAGGCTGCCTGTTGAATAACTAATGGGCTGTATCCCCGCTGGGTCTGGGTGAGGGCTGGTGGTTTCACAGTGGGATTTTCTCTCTCTGGTATGAAAAGACTTCCTTCCCAGGGCGATCGGCCTGGCTTCCTCCCTGCCCTGCAGGGGAGCACTGGGAGGAGGGCCGGCTTTGCCCTACCATGGGCACTGGAACCTGTGACCCTGGGCCACTCTGCTGTTGGTGCCCCTTGTCTTGCAGGAGCCCTGCTTTGTGGGCTTTGGGACGTGAATGGCAGTCCCTTCCTGTCCTAATTTGGTGGCCGCCGTCCGATGCCAGTGGCAGGGCTGCTGCTAGGCAGCCCTGTGTGCTCCGTGGAGCCTGGCTGAGGGTGCAGAACCAGGCTCATAGGCACTGATCGAACATCCACGCCGTCGAGATGCCACACATTCTCCATCAGGAGCCCCTGTGTGGGGAGCGGAGCCCCTAGACCCTGCTCTGGGGAATGATGTAGAGGCCACTGCCCCAAGTTAAAGCCACAGGAGTGGAGTGGGGTGGGGCGGGGAGCGAGCACAGGCGGTGGGGCCCTGCCCCAGGCATAACCATAAGAGGCACAGAAAAGATGGGGGCGTCTGAACATGCAAGAGGCCCAGCAGGTGCCCTGAGGATGTGGCCCTGGGAGGAGGGGGTCCGTGGGGCTTCCCCAGGTTAGGAAGCTGGAGGTAGGAGGCCAGAGGCGCAGGAGGGAGAATAGCCATCCAGGGAGGGGGTGGGATGGTGTTTCCCAGAACACTTGTTAGAAGGCAGAGGCCAGGAACCTAACTCTAGGAGAGGAGCCTCGCAGGGTCCCCCCAGCAGGCTGAGGGCCGTGGGGAGAGGGCGCAGGGCTGGGTTCCTCTCAATGATTGGCTGTGATGAGGTTGTGATGAGGATGTCTGGGGACAGTGTGGCCAGCAGGTGTGTGTGTCCTGGCTGTGCAAACCCAGGGCTGGCTGGGGGCGAGGCCTGGGCCTTGGTCCCCAGGGTGGAGGCCGCTCCTTGGGACTGGTGTGCGCAGCGTCTTGGGTGCTGCCTGGAGCCAGGGCCTGGGGTACCACAGGCTTTTCTGTGTTCTTCTCTTGCCTCCTGCGTTTCACTAGGGGAGAGCTGGTGTGAGGGCGGCCGGCGTGGTCTCCCCTCACTTTTCACTTTTTTCTAAAAGGTGTCCAGCCAACAAATTACCTGATGCAGAGCTGAGCTTGGAGGTGGCTGAGGGGATGGTTGGGGTCTTCCTGCCACTCCCGCAAGCCCCTGGGTCGCTCCTGCAGTCCTCTCCTAACCCCCTGCCCCCGGGGGCACTCCATTCCCTCCTCCACATCTTGGCCCGTGCACTTACATGTGCACGCATGTGTCTGCACGTGTGTGCATGTGTGCACATGTGTCTGCACGTGTGTGTGTGTGTACAGAGCATGCTCTTCTCTTCATGGTGACACGACACTCCCCTTCCCCCCAGCCTGGTAACTGCCATCTTTGTCTCCTCGTGATCCACTCACCGGGCCTGGTCAAGAGTGCAGCCCCGCCCATGCTAAGTGCTGTCTGCTCTGGGATAGGCCACTGCCCCTGATCACGTGGCTGTGTGGCCGGCTGGCTCCCCTGTGCCTTTGGAGCTAGGCTGGGGCTTGGAGGGTAGAAGGCCAGCTGTGGAAATGCTAATTGGGACCGTCACACGGCCCCGGGCCCCTGGGGGCCTCTGGGTAGTGGTGTCCCCTCAGTGGAGGGCAGTCTGCCTAGAAGGTGGATACCTGCAGGTTATGGGCTGTGTGGTGACAGAGCAGGCCCGAGCCTTCCTCAGCTGCCAACCTCGGGATGAGGCCCCTGCCTTGGTGCAGATGGTGGGTGCCATGTCATGCCTCCACCTCAGTGGGCCACAGCTGCAGGGCGGCCTGCGTCGGGCCTTACAGGTGCCCTCTCTGTCCTGTCCTCATGAGGACTGGGTATATTCAGGTATGATGGCCAGGGGAGGCCAGGGGAGGGTTTGCATTAAAAAAATAAATTGTGGTTGCTGGTTTGAAAATAACCCTGAGGAGCGCGGGTGGAGGTGGGGCCGGCTGTGGGCAGAGGGCAGAGCAAGGGGACCCGCTCCTTGGCTCTGGGGATAAGGAAGCTGGTGGTTTCCCTCTCTCCGCCATCCTCAGCCCTGACTGGCCTGCGCCCCGCCTTTTCCTCACAGGAAGGAGTACCCCATGGCTAGCCGGCCTCAAGGACCTACCCACGCCCTGGGCTGTGTATTGCTTTATTTCCTCCTCACCCAGTGTAGGGAGGCGGCCTCACCCAGGGGGAGACCCAGGTTCCTCCGGAGCAGGGCTTGTAGGCTGCCAGGCTCAGAGAAGGTGACCCCGGAGGCTGGGGGCGGGTGGGGTGGCGTGAGTCACTCTTACCTGGCCAGGTGACCCTGCCTTCCTCTTCAGCCCTCCTGGGTCAGGGTCAGGGCTCAGCCTCTACTTCCTCCCACCTGTGCCTCCTCAATGGGACGCGTTTGTCACTTGTACCTGAGGTGGCGTGACCGCGACCCTCTCCCTCTTCTTCCCTCCTGCAGGTCCTGTACCTCAGCATCGGAGAGGGACGGCCATGGTGAGTGGGAGGCAGCCATTCAGGAACGAGCCCGCTCCCCACCTGCACACACCCCCGGCTCCTCCCCGTGTCCCTGGGCACCCAGGCCGTCATTATGAGTGGCTGACACATCCTTACGGCCCACCTGGGGGGCCGGTGCACTCGGCCCTCGGTGGGTCTGGGCTTTGCCTTCCTGCCCTGGGTTTGCCACATGACTAGGGTGACCCAAGGAGAAGGAAGAGTGGGCGCCAGGATGGGCGGGTTTGGGGAGCAGCACAGGCAGGGGGCCGTGGGCTCGGGGTGGGATGGGGCTGGAGCTGGAGTGCGGCGCTGGTGGCGGGATGCGGGCTTGGGGGTGTGGGGAGGTGGCTCAGGCCGGATGCCCACCTCTCCAGGCACCAGTAAGAGGGAGAAGCAGTTCCAGGCCCACCGGGCATTCGGAGACCACAGGGATGGCGTTGTCAGCACCCGCACCTACTTCTACGCCAGCGAGGCCAAGTGTGACAGCCACATGGAGATGTTCCTGCGCTGCATCGAGGCTTCAGGTGGGGTCCTGCTTGTCGCTGGCCTACCACCCACCAGGCCCAGCCTGGGCTGACCTCCACTCGAGGAGATGCTGGTGTGGGAACACAAGGCCGGGCCTGGAGTGTTTGCTCAGGGCTCCGTTCCCATCTCTGTGGCCTCGGTCCTGAGGATGACCTGGGCTCACACCTGAGTCCAGCCCCTTCCTGAGGAGCCTGGCTGCCTACAGGAGGGCGCCTCCCCTCTCCTGGGTACCAGGTGTCCAGATGTGGCCCTGTCAGCGGGCCAAGTGGCCCCCAGTCCCAGGCAGGGGCTTGACTCTTATCACATGACCCCTGGCTCTGCCGAGGGCCACACCATTCCGGGAGCTGGTGCCACGTCCTCTTTAACAGAGAATTCTTCCCCGCGTGGCCTCTGGGTGGGAACACCTGCTACGGAGGTGAGTTAAGCCGCGAGGTCACAGAGCCCTCAGCGTCCATCAGGTCCCCAGCAGCCCTCCTGTTAGTAGGTCCCACACCTTCTGAACACTTTAAGGAGGGGGAGTGAGCAACGCCCAGAGGCAGCCTCCTAGGAGCAGCGCTGGGCACCCCGGGCGGTCAGGCAGACACCCGGCTGCCCAGTGTCCAGTGCCAGGGGCGTCTTCTTGGTTCCCTGCCCACTCTGCCTGGGGGCAGACAGACGGGGAGGGCCCCACAGAAGCAAAGATATGTGTCGTGGGCTTCCGGAAGCCAGAGAAGAGAATGGCGGTGGTGGTTGAGTGCCTCCTGCCTCCAGCTTGTGCTCTGCTGGGCGTGTCTGTGTTCGGTGAACCCCTAGGGGCAGCCCCGGGTGCCGAGGGTATTGGAGAGGAAACAGGCAGGGATTGAGTGGGCAGGCATCACCAGCTCCTTTGCTCACTGCATTCCTGGACCCACGTGGCAAACTCAAACCCTGCTGAGTCACCAGTTCCCACCTGCATGGTGGGGCATCTGGAGCAGCCGAGTGTAGGGTATTTGCGGGCTGCGTAGGGTCATTGTTCTTCTGCCATGGGTGGTCAGCCAGCCCAGGCGTCTGGGTCCTCGGTGGGCTCTCCCCTCCTGTTGCCACGCCCCTCGGCCTGAGATTGCCAGGCAGCCACCAGAGCTGCTTCTGACGGCCAGGCAGCCTGCCCGGGAAGCATGGCCACTGTGGGCCTGCTTGGGCCTGGTGGGCAAGGGAGGAAAGATGCGCTGGTGCCACTGCACCGTCTCATCGGGTGGCTGGATTGTTCGTGCTCTGGGGGGGTCTCAGGGCCCAGGTGCAAGGTAGACCCAGTACCATGTGTTGTAGGTAACTAATAGGAAGAACGGCCACCGCCTGCCTCCTGAAGTCTGTCATATGTGGATGAGAAGTATCCTAACTCTTTTTTTCTTTTTCTCTTTTTGGCTCCGTTGGGTCTTCGTTGCTGCATGCGGGCTTTCTCTAGTTGCAGCGAGCAGGGGCTGCTCGTCGTTGCGGTGCGCAGGCTTCTCATTGCAGTGGCTTCTATTGTTGCGGAGCACGGGCTCTAGGCGCACGGGCTTCAGTAGTTGTGGCACACGGGCTCAGTAGTTGTGGCTTGTGGGCTCTAGAGTGCAGGCTCAGTAGTTTTGGCGCACGGGCCTAGTTGCTCCGCGGCATGTGGGATCTTCCCGGACCAGGGCTTAAACCTGCATCCCTTGCACTGGCAGGCGGATTCTTAACCACTGTGCCACCAGGACGTCCCAAGAAGTGTCCTAACTCTTGAGTGGCACAGATTCCGGGCGCAGGCTCAGGGTCCCCCCCCCCCCCCAGCACTGACGGCTCTTCCTGCGGCTTCTCATAGGTGGTGCCAGCGAGGATGGCTTCTCAGCCATTAAGCTCACTGCACTGGGGAGACCCCAGTTTCTGGTAAGTGTCAAAACCTTCCACCCACAGGGAGTTTGTAAGAACTTGGGGCTGCCGTGAGCGTTAAGTGAAAGCTCGTGTGCTGGTGCCTTGGCCCTGGGAGCCAGGCACACGGGTGGCATGGGGTGGCTCGGGCTACGTGGGGGTCCTGGGAGGGGGCTGGATGTGCACCTGGGATGGCAGCTCAGGCCCGCATCCGCAGCTGCAGTTCTCAGATGTGCTGACCAAGTGGAGACGGTTCTTCCACCAAATGGCCGCAGAGCAGGGCAAGGCCGGGCTGGCTGCCATGGACACGAAGCTGGAGGTGGCTGCACTGCAGGTGAGGCCGCCGCTCCGTGGTGGGTGTGAGAAGGTGGGCCAGGGAGGAGCCCTGCCCAGAAGGCATTGGCCAGGCAGTGTCCGAGGTGGGTTCCCAGGGCCTGCTGCCCAGCCCCCAGCTGCTGGGTCGGTGGGGAGGGAATCTGAGCAGAGATGGAGGATGTGCTGGGTGGGAGGCTTGGAGCGGGGCTGGCCCTGCCAGTAGCCGAGCTCTGTGGACCTGCAGGGATGGGCAGGTGTGGGGGGGTGGGCAGCGGGGAGAGACTATCTCTGGAGCATAAACCCAAGGCAGAAGTGTAGCCAGTCTCAGTACTGGCATAATAAAGTCAGCCTAGCATCACAGGCCAGCAGGCAGGGGCAGGAGATGTTCGTGAGCAGGCCTGGGAGATGGCAGTGGGACCAACACCCTCTTGCTTCTGAAGGAAAGCGTGGTGAAGATGGGCATCGCGTCCCGGATGGAGATTGAGAACTGGTTCACTGTGGAGACCCTTGGCGTGTCTGGGTAAGAGTAGCCCCCAGGCTGAGATTTCGGGAGCAGCCGCCCTGGTTCAGCCAAGGTTCTGGCTTAGCCCCAACGCCTTCCTCCAATCCTGGTCGCCCTCTTCCAGGGCATGGGCCCCCTTGAACCCTAGGGCTTCTTACAGAATTATTTGGGCTGTGGAGTGAGGGTGCCACACCCAGCCGTCCCAGGACCCATCTGGCAGGCGGGTGAAGGGTGAGGGCAGCTGAGATCCCGGAGGGTCCCAAGCCTCATTGTGAGGAGCTGGGGGCTGGCGGCAGTGTGCCGTCCCCTCCTGCCTGGTCTCCCGTGTCCAGCTCTTCCCCGAGCCTGATGTGGCCTGGGTGGTCTCGGCCCTCATGTAAGAATATTCATGTTTTGGTTTCTGTTTTTTAAACAGAGGACCATGTTTACATTTTACCAGTCTTTCAAAACTGAGCACTGAGGCAGGTTCTGTGGGGTTGGGTCTGGGGGTGCTTCTGCAGGGAGGGGGCTGGTTTGGGGCCGTGGTGAGGCCGTGTGTCCACATGCTGACGCACCTTCTCCCACAGCACCCTGGACCTGCTGGACTGGGGCAGCCTCATTGACAGCAGGACCGAGCTCTCCAGGCACCTGGTGGTCCCCAACATGCAGGTGACGCTGTGCACGTCTGTGCCCCCCACCTCACCGTTCTCGCAGGGTCGTCACGGAGGGTCCCCGCTCACACCGCCAGGGCTTCCTCAGAGTGGCGCTGGGTCCCCAGGATGAGTGTCCCCACAAGCCAGGCAGAAGCTGTTACCTATTCTAGTCGAGCCTCAGGAGACCCACGCCGTCCCTTCTGCCCAGTGTTGTTTGTTAAAAGGGAGTCGCTGTTGTTTGTTAAAAGGGACTGGCCTGTGTTAGGGGGAGAAAAATGAGACTCCACCTGCCCCTGGGAGGGTGATCGGGCATTTGTGGCCGTGCTTGAACGCACCACTGAGCTGGGATGGGAGGAAGTAGCAGAGGTGCCTTGGGAAACACCGCACAGACGCTGCCTTTAACAAGCTCCAGCCTGGTGATGGAGGGCCCAGGAGGGGTGTGCCTGAGGCCTCGCTGGGAGTGCCCTGGGCAGTGTTAGTGGGCAAGCGGGGCGAGCAGAGGGTCCCCCGTGCTTCACGGACCTGCAGGGTGGGTGCCTACTGCTGACCTGCCCAGCGCCCTGAGTGCCACCATCTGGGGCCGATGCCTCCGTCCCCCTGTTGCATGTCAGTCTGTGATGTGTGGCCAGCCAAGTCTGCCTGTAGGCACAGTTCTTCTTCCATGTCCTCTGCCTGCTAGGGGCTGAGTCTTTCCAGGGTGGGTCAAGGGTCACTTCCTGAACTTTGCACAGGAACAGAAGGGGGACCCATCGTGAGGATCCTGTGCAGGCCGTGGGAGCCGACTCCTTGGGTGCAGGCTTGACCTGGGGCAGCCAGCCCTGTGAGGAAGGGTGTGCTGGTGGGCAGCGCGGTTATGGGACGCTGTGTGGCCGGCGGGACCCTGGACAGGACACTGACCTTAATGCACAAACAGGGTGGCAGGTGGAGAAGGGGGCGCGGGGATGAGGCCCACTGGTCCCGGGTACCAGGCACTGGGTATCGGTAGGCCCTGCACCAGGGGCGAGAGGCTGCCCACGGGAGTGGGGGGAGCGCTGGCCTCGAGAGCCCAGGTCTGGAGCCGTGCCGTGGCCTGACTGCGCTGCCCCCTCAGACAGGACAGCTGGAGCCTCTGCTGTCGCGGTTCACTGAGGAGGAGGAACGGCAGATGACGAGGATGCTGCAGAGGATGGACGTCCTGGCCAAGGTCGAGGACCCTGGGATGTGCCGGGGTGGGGGGGCACCCGTGTCACCCGGGCCCCAGACAGACCCTCTCTCCCCGCTGTGCCCCTCAGAAAGCCAGCGAGGTGGGCGTGCGGCTGATGGTGGATGCCGAGCAGACCTACTTCCAGCCGGCCATCAGCCGCCTGACACTGGAGATGCAGCGCAGGTTCAATGTGGAGAGGCCACTCATCTTCAACACGTACCAGTGCTACCTCAAGGTGCGCCCAGCGTCTGCTGTGGGGAGACAGGCCCCCAGGACCAGCTGCCAGCAGACCCGTCCCCTGGGCCTCAGACCCCAGACAGGGTGCTGAAGGGGCAGGAGGACGATGAAGGAGCTTTTGGAGTCCATCTGTGCCTTAATCGCCAGATTTCGAGTGACTGTTTACTCCCGCCCTTTTTAGCTTGGTTCCCTCTAAGGGTCTGAGGAAGGCTCTGGGCCCCTCCCCAGCCTCGTGCGTGTGCCTCAGGGACCCTTGAGCACAAACTCTGGCGGCCGCTCAGGGACCAGCCAGGTGTTTGGAGGACTCAGGGTGGGGTGGGTGTAGGGGCTGCGGGGACAAGGGGAAGTGGGTGCGTGGGGTCCAGGCAGGTGCTGACAGCCCCCAAGTCACCACAGCTGCTGGCCCCAGTGCCCCTGCTGACTACACACTGGGGGGCACCCGGGCCCCAGGGAGGCCCTATGGGACGCAGGCTGGAGGGGGGCCCATCCTGGTCATCCTCAACTTTCGGCTCTGGCCCACAGGACACCTACGACAATGTCACCCTGGATGT
Organism: Aethalodelphis obliquidens; assembly: GCF_003676395.1. Taxonomy (NCBI): domain Eukaryota; kingdom Metazoa; phylum Chordata; class Mammalia; order Artiodactyla; family Delphinidae; genus Aethalodelphis; species Aethalodelphis obliquidens. The sequence goes on from NW_020838007.1 coordinate 2,589,050, forward strand.
GGAGCTGGCTCGCCGAGAGGGCTGGTGTTTCGGGGCCAAGCTGGTGCGTGGTGCATACATGGCCCAGGAACGTGCCCGCGCCCTGGAGATTGGGTATGAGGACCCTATCAACCCCACCTATGAGGCCACCAACGCCATGTACCACAGGTGCGCTGCCCTCTTTGGCTCCTGGAGCCTCAGAGCTTCCCGGGGGGGTGGGAGGAGAAACCGGGAAGGGGCTGGAGCTGACCCGACGTGACCCTGTCCAACGTGGGAGCAACCCCGGGGTCAGAACCAATACCTCCTCTGCCTTTGTTTTACTTTTTCCAAAACCATTAAGGTTTTCTTTTTTTTAATATAAAAGTCTACTTACTGAACTGCCTGGGTTGATAAAGATGAAAGCTGTACCCCGGCAGCCCTCCCCAAATGGCACAAGGCCTGTTTGCTTTTTTTTTTTTTTTTTGTGGTACGCGGGCCTCTCACTGTTGTGGCCTCTCCTGTTGTGGAGCACAGGCTCCGGACGTGCAGGCTCAGCAGCCATGGCTCACGGGCCTAGCTGCTCTGCGGCACGTAGGATCCTCCCGGACCGGGGCACGAACGCGCGTCCCCTGCATCGGCAGGCGGACTCCCAACCACTGCGCCACCAGGGAAGCCCCTGTTTGCTTTTTAATTCCACGCCAGGATCGTCTACTGTTTTGCACTTGCTTCTGCCTCTGCCCCTGCAGGGGCTGTGCAGGCCTGACTCACGCGTCACCCTCCCCAGGTGCCTCAACTACGTCCTGGAGGAGCTGAAGCACAACGCCAGGGCTGCAGTGATGGTGGCCTCGCACAATGAGGACACCGTGCGCTTCACGCTGTGCAGGTTGGCCCCGCCCCCTTCCCGCTGGGCGCTCCTGGTGGGCAGGAAGCGTGGGCAGGCAGTGGGTTTTGGGGGGACATCTGTGGAACGAGCTGAAGTGGCGGCTTTAGGGCCCCCAGACACCCTGAGGCTGGCTGGGCATTGTGCTGCAGTAGCCAAAAGGCTGTTTGCAGTTACTTGGGTTTTTAACATTAATACCAGACTTACTAAAGTTTCAAATTAAAAAATAAATTTCATTAGGTGAAATTTAAATGTGAAATGTTGGAGCCCTCAGATGTGTTGCCTCATTTATAAACAATTTCTCAGCACTTTAAACTGTTTAGAATTTAAGATAGTCTGTTTTCTCTTTAAATGCCTGTCCCATGGAGCATCCTTATAAGTCAGTTATAGGAATGAGGTGAAATAAATATACATTTTTTTCTTTTGGCCGTGTTCTGGGAGTTCCCCGACCAGGGATCAAACCCAGGCCCCAGGCAGTGAAAGCGCCTAGTCCTAATCACTGGACTGCCAGGGAATTTCCAATCACCACGTTCTTTTATCTCATATCTTAACCCAAACTGGACCACAGCAGGGGTCCTAGCTCCCCCCCCCCGCCCCCCACCCCCCGCCACAGGAAGCTGGGCGGGCAGTGGCCTTGCTGGCCCTTGCCTTCCCCAGGAGCAAGGCAGGGGCCCCCCTCCTACAGTGGGCACCCCAAGCCCAAGGCTTGGGCCGAGTAGTGAAGGTGCAGGGCGTGCACCCAGAGGCACTTGCAGGCTCTGCCTGGAGGGTGACTCTGGTCGTCTTAAACCATTCATTAATGTCGTGCTTGTCCTTCTCATGCTGGGGCTGCTTTTTCATGGTGTGAAACTGCAACTAAAGGCCACGATTTCTAATGCTCTGCATTTGCAGCTGCTTGGTTGTGAACAGGAGCGCTGAGGCCAGCAGGGCTGCCAGGTGGAGGTCAGACTGTGTCCAGGCTCCCTCTGGAGTCCTGCTAGGCTGGGGTCAGGCTGTTTCCTTGCTGGTGGTTGGCTCTGACTGGCGTCCTAGCCGGGTGGACTGTTTCGCTTTCTTCCCTCCATCCCTGGGGCCTCCTTGGACGCCCCATCCTACCCCTGGACGTGGGATGGCCAGGGACACCTTTTGTGCTTGGGGAAGATTAGTTTTGGTTTCTTTTTTTTTTTTTTTTTAATTTATTTTTAAAATTTTTGGCTGTGTGCGTTGGGTCTTCGGTGCTGCGTGCAGGCTTTCTCTAGTTGCAGCGAGTGGGAGCTATTCTTCGTTGCAGTGCACGGGCTTCTCACTGCGGTGGCTTCTCTTGTGGAGCATAGGCTCTAGGCGTGCGGGCTCAGTAGTTACGGCGCACGGGCTTAGTTGCTCAGCGGCATGTGGGGTCTTCCTGGACCAGGGCTCGAACCTGTGTCCCCTGCATTGGCAGGCAGATTCTTAACCATTGCATCACCAGGGAAACCCCAGTTCTGGCTTCTTTGACTTTTGAAGGAACACAGGGCTGAGTTGAAAATTTTAAAAGCTGGCTCTCACTTAGGCTTAAAAGTACAATTCTGTGATGGAACTGTGATCAGAAGTGGTCCGTGCGGCACCAGGGTGCACCCCAAGACGATGTGCACAGAGAGGCCCTGGCTCCTGCCTGGCAGTGCCGACCTCCTGAGGTTTCCATCACCATCTCAGCAGCCTGTGGTTGCCCCGTTTTAGGTTTTTGTCACAGGCTAGTCCACTCAGCCTGACTAGGCGAGGACAGTGAAACGTCTAAAGGTATAACCTGCCCTCAGAAGGGCTTCCTTTCACCTGATTTCTGGATCTTGCCACTGGGAGCATGTGTGGCCTCCCCATCTTGGCTGCGGTGGCCTCCTGCCCTAGACACGGCTCCCGCCATGCTGAGTGCCAGCTGAGCGCTTGCCCGTCTCACAGGCTCCGTGGCCCACGCCAGGCCAAGGTCCTGTGCACCTGCTTCAGGGGCCACAGAGCCTTGAACACCTTGGGCTGGTCTTCCCAGGGGCAGCAGTGTGGGCCTCTGATGCCACACATTAGAGACCTCAGTCAGATTAGCTTTGGCTGAGTTAACAAACCAACCCAAAATTCAGACGCCTGAACACAGTATGTTCTGTGAGCTAGCAGTGTGGGCTGGGCTCTGCTTCGGGCTGCTTCTGCTGGCCTTGCCTGGGGCCTGTCCTGCATCCGTGGTCACATGGTGTCTGGTTGGCCCTAAATGGCCTCATTTGTGGCTGGGACAGCAAAGCGCACTGTCCTACAGGCCAGCTTAGGCTTCTCCACAGGTGGTCTCAGACTACCAGAAGCCCTGGAGGGGGCAAGGCTCTGCCCATGTCACATTTGCTATCGTTCTGTTGGCTAAAGGAAGTCATGCTCAGCCCAGATATTGCCGTCCAGATGGAGAGAACCTCTTTCTGTGCTGGGCAAAGCTACAGTCACATGGCAGCAGGCATGGACACTGGCAGGGAAGGGGCAGCAGCAGGGGAGGAGTCAGTTTTTGCAGGACGCCACATGAGTGTTCCCACCACCATCAGGCAGCAACACAGTGGCAGCCCTGCTCTCACGGGGGACAGAGACATGTAAGCTGGGCAACACTGTGCAGACTGGGGCCCCGACCTTGGAGCCTAGCCCTGGGGGAAGGAGAGAAACGGTCTGGGATGCCCCTCACGTGGAGGCCCAGGGTAAGAGGCGCTAAGTGCTCTGGAAGCCTGGGGTGGGGTCCTGAGACAGTGAGAAGGGAGGGGGCTCCAAGGGCAGGGATGGGGACCAGCAGGCCCAGCCTGTAGCCTGGGTGGGTGTGAGGACCCAGGTGGAACACGCCCCTGTGGGGTGGAAGGATGGAGGCAGGCTATAGACTGCTGGTGCTGATAGGCTGAGTCTGTATCTGCACGTGCAGGAAGCCAGAGGTAAAAACATGGGAATCATTAATGCACAGATATTTCAAACCCTGGGAATTTTTTAAAGATCCTACGAGGGGAGGTGTGAGGATAGGAGAGGGTGTGGACAGATTTGGGGGCCCCCACCTCAACGTCTGAGTAGCACTAATAGAAATTCGAGCCACATCTATTAACCCCAAATGTTTCATAGCCACGTTAAAAAAAATGAAGTTAATTTTGATATACATTTTAATTAACCCCACATATCCAAAATAGTACCATTTAAACATGTTTTCAGAAAAACAGTGAGATATTTTACATTCAGTTTTCACACTGTCTTCAAAAGCCCATGTGTTTGACACTTGCAGTGCACCTCAATTCAGACCACCCGCCTTCCAAAGGCTCAGTTGCCACCAGTACCTGGTGACTGCCTTACGGACAGGGCAGGCAGCAAGGGGAGGATGAGAAGCTGGAGGTGGGGTCGCAGGGCTGGAAACAGAGGCAACGTAACTCTGAGGGGTTTGAGAACGGGATGGTGGGAGGGCTGAGAGCTTCCCAGGCCACACCAAGGGCTGGCCACTGGGTGAATCTGCCTTGCTGGGTCATAGTGGGTAGCAGGGAAGGGGCCATCGGGGAGCAAGCACAGCAAGAGGGAGGCTGGCTGGGGAAGGGGGGCACTTGGTGGCCTTGGGTTGAGGCAGCGGCAGCAGCAGCAGGGAAGAGGCCTGGTCTATGCAGGAGACAGCCTATGCCCACGCCCTACCCTGTGGGTGGGGATCTGGGGGTGGAGGGAGGGTCTTACCCACCACCCTGCCTGTTCACAGGATGGAGGAACTGGGCCTGCACCCCGCCGATTGCCAGGTGTACTTTGGACAGCTTCTGGGTATGTGCGACCAGATAAGCTTCCCGCTAGGTGAGCTGGGCTTCCGGTGGGGGGGCGGGGGGCAGGGGCGGAGGTGCTGGGACTCACCGCCTCCACCCCTGTGTGCAGGACAGGCAGGCTACCCCGTGTACAAGTACGTGCCTTACGGCCCTGTGATGGAGGTGCTGCCCTACCTGTCCCGCCGAGCCCTAGAGAACAGCGGAGTCATGAAGGGCGCCCAGAGGGAGTGGCAGCTGCTTTGGCAGGAGCTCAAGCGGAGGCTCCGCACGGGCAGCCTCTTCCACCGCCCGGCCTAGTGCTGTGGCTGCGTCCCAACGCATCCTCACCTGGGCTGCGACCACCCAGGGCTACAGCCCAACCCCAACCTCACACACAACACCTTTTACATCTCAAACTGTGAGACCCCGCTGGCCCCTGCCCGTGGGCACCCAGGTGTGGGCTATTTCCGTTACCTGCCAGAGCTGCTGGGAACTGTCAGAAACCGCCCTTCAGTGAGCGAGCATGGCTGCATCTCTGCCCACCCCCACGACCTTGGGCCTGAAGAACCACCTACTGCAGGGTTCAACCCATGGGCCCTGAGCCCCACAGGTGGGCAGTGGCTGGCTGGGAAAGGTGGCCTGTCAATAAACCACTGTTTCTGCAGCTAAGAGCCCTTGACTCCAGGCCCACGATGTTCTTCCCTGCAGAGCCCTCACGTGCAGTCAGTGGCAGAGGGAGTGGCTCCGATGGCCCGAGAAGCCTCATGCTCAGCCTCTCCTGTGTCACGCGCCCCCGGCACACCTTGGGCAGGGTGGACCCACCAACACCTGCCTTCAAGCTGTATTGCAGACCCAGCCACGCAGGGCACTGGATACCCTCACCTCCAACCCCACAGCCGGGGCTCAGACCAATGCAGACAGCGCACTCCCCAGAGTGGGCTTGGTGCTTCCCCATCCTCAGTCTCTTCCTCTCTCAGACCCTTCCTGCTGCTCTGTGCCCTTCACCCCAGCGGCCCCAGTGACCCACACCAGGCTCTGGCTGCTCTGACCGCCCCACAGAGCAGACTGGATGTGGCCCTAGTGCCCTCAGACTTGCCCCAGGGAGGGGCCTCTGTGACCTGGGGGTGGGGCCATCTTCTGCTGATTCCCCTGTAGGCCACGGAGCCCACAGGCAAGGGCCCTAGCTAGGCCCTGGTCACGACAGGCACCACAGAGCTGTCATGCAAGCCATGTGCAGGCCATGCTGAGGTGTCTTTATTTCTCGGGGTCACATGCAGCTCATGAGCCTTTCCTACTCGGGGGCTGCACCTGCCAAGGGAGGGGCCGAAAGCAGAACACATTGGAAGCCTGGGGCAGACAGCCAGAAGGCTGGGCCCACTCTTCCCTTTACCTTCCCACCCTAGCTTTGGACAAAAAAGCCCAGGTGAAGGTGGGTGGCAGACGCAGCCCAGGTCCACCTAGCTTCTCCTCACGGGGTACCCCTCCTGCAAGCAGCTGGGAGGGTGGTGGCCAGACTTCAGGAAGATGAGCGCCACTCAGCTTTCTGCTGCCTTTGGTGACTGTGGAACAGGGTTGTCTTCCCAGCCAAGATGGGCAGCGGGTCACTGGCAGGAACCCTGCCTGCTCATAGTGCCGCCTTCCCCACCTGGCAGCCCCTCTGCTGCAGCTTCCGGATGAGTTCCAATAGGTTCATCTGTAGCGTCAGCTCCTGGGATGCAGAGGGGCCACTGTGAGGTCCCCTTTAGCCCTGGCAAAGGCCCCAGGAAGCAGCCTCCTTTACCCAAGGACCCAGGGCAGATACCAGGACCTAGAGAGCACCAGGCTTGAGCCCATGGGGCTGACTTCCAGTGAAGCCTGGCTACCGCCTGCCAGAAAGGGGCAGGTGTTGGGACTCCACCTGTGGCAGGGCCTGCAGTTGCCCTGGCTTGGCATAAGTGGAGGTGTGTGCAGAGATGTAGGGGAACTGCACAGGAGGCCCTGTAGGGCATAGCGAACCCGGGGAAAGTGGGCAATGCCCTGTAGTCACATGGCTTACCCTCCTGTGGCGGAGGCAGTGTGACCAGCCTCCATGCTGAGCACAACGCAGAAACCCTTCCTGGAGCCTCCCTAACTCACCATGTCCCCTGTGTCCACACACCCTGGGCCTGGGCTCCCAGCGACCAGCTAAAACCCCATATGGAATCTAGCCTTGGGGACCAACATCCCCTGGGCTGTGCCGGGGCAGGCCTGTGCCACTGACCTGCGGGTTGGTGGTCACATAGAAGCCGGCGACCCCTGCCTTCTCCAGTGTGCTCTGCTGGTCCGCCACCTTCCGGTCCAGCTCCAGGACAATCTTCTGGTCCATCGCCCGCTGCTCCTCACGGATCCGGTGCTCCACCGCCTGCCACGGTGAAGGCAGCTCAGGGGCTCAGCCTCCTGCCCATCAGTGCCTCACACACACATTCCTGGCCTGTCACCTCCTCTGGCCCCTCCCCACCTCCCAGTGGATCCAGCTCCCAGACTATGGATGGATCCCGTACTGCACCCAGGTCCGTCCCTCCTTAGCCACACAGAACCCTGCAGAGGGGCTCAGATGACCTGCCCCAAATGCCCTTCCTCCAGCACCTCCTGTCAGGTGTCCTCCCTTTGCTGTGCCAGGCCTCGCCCAGCCCTGACAGCTCGGGACCACCATGAGCTGGCCAGATGCTGGCTCCACCTCTGCTGACTGTCAAGCTGGCCACCATCTCTGGGCCTTTGCGTATGTTTCCTCTCCACTGGAGCTGCGGCCAAGCCCGGCTCAGCACCTCCTCCCTGCATGCCCTGGCTTGGGGCTGCCTTGGGACCCTGCATACGCCTCCACATGCACCCCACCACTGGTGGCTTCTTGGTTATGGGTGGGCCTCTGCGTTGTTCCCAGGCAACGTGGGAGCAGGACTTGCTGGCTCCATCATCCCACCACTGCCCTCATCCCCAAGGCCATGGGGCACAATGGCCCCCACTCACACCTGCCCTGTACAGGCCCAGCCCATTAGGAGCTGCTGTCTCGAGGAGCAGAAGAAGGGGAGTGGGGGGATCACACACTCTCCATCCACTCCAAGCACACCCCAACCCCCGACAGTGAAGAGCCACATGTGGGCACATGGAGCCTTCGCGGCCCACCCCAGGCTGAGGCCCAGGCTGGCCAGTGGCTCCCAAGCCACCCGGAGCCCCTCCTCTACGGCCCTCTCAGCAGAGCTCAGGTGGTGCCCACCCTGCCCACACCCCTACCTCTAGCTCGCGCTGCTGGGCCGCCTGGAGCACAGGCAGGTTGTGGGGCCTGCAGGCCTGCTGGGCTTCCTGGTGTTTCTGCCGCAGCGCCTGCCTGAGCACTGGAAGGGGACGAGACCAGAGGGGTTATCAGCAGGTGGCAGAGGGGTAAGGAGGGGGCCTGCTCCAGCTGTCCCACCACCACAGGGAAGCAGGGCAGAGGCGTGGACGTGAGGGAGGCCTGCACTGGGAGCTGGGTGGAGCTCTGGACACCCAGCCCCCAGCCCACTCAGGCGGGCCCTCACCCAGGGTACGGCCCTTCTCCAGCAGCAGGGCTCCAGGGCACTAGAGAAGGGTGAGGCCAAGTGTATGGTTATGGGGGTGGAGCCAGGGCTGCAGCCTGAGCTCAGAGAATTGTGGATAGGGAGGGAGGAGACTGCGGTCTAGAGGTTTCTAGGCTCAGATGCTGGCTACAGGCCAGGAGTCCAGCGTGACCTGCCATCATCCAAGGGACATCTACTGAGACATCCAAAAGACCACCGAGGCAAAGGCCTGGGAAAGGAGGACAAGGAGAGTGGCCTCTGCCCTGGGGTGTGGCAGTCACTCCCCCTCAGTGCTGCCCTTGGTGGTGGTGAGGGATGCAGAGCCACCCTGTACCCTATCCATAGCTCCTAGAGGGAGTAGGGTGGGCACAGACCCTGAGGGGCCCAAGGATGTGATGAAATAAAATTCATATTTTAAGTTAAGACACGCAACATTTAAATAAAATTTTTTCTCTGCTCATTTGAGCCTCCTCCCTTCCCTCCACTGAACATTGTGCATCTGCATTAAGCATGAACCAGACTCCCAAATGGCAGAAATACCTGCTCAACCACAAAGATCAATTTTTCTCCTTCTGGTGCCAGCCATGTAACTCCTTGGGAGGTAACATTCCTTTCTCAGTCCTGTAAGGGGTCATGATGACCCACCACTGGCCTTGTACGTGCAGATGTCTTTGGTGGACTTTATGGACAAGGCCACAATATCATTTCCCTTAAAGACAGCGATTGGTGCAGAACAGACTGGTCAGACGACCTGGGGAGACACTGGGCTGGAGTTCTCAGCTTAAATATTTACTGATGACCTTATTAATGTCACTAGCTATATTTCTGCCTATTTTACAAGATTATTGTTTCTTTAATGACCAAATGTGTGGCTGAGCCTCCAATAAAGATAATGATGACTATAAGACCTGAAACAACTGACCAAATATATAGTTCTGTAAGATCAGGGATTGTAATAGTGTAGCTCTAGATGTGGGAAGAAGCAACAACAGGGCAATAACAGACTAGTAGGACAGGCAGCCCGGAGGCCTTGGGCTACTGTTAGTTAACGGGGTCTAGTCTGGTAACAGCACATTGAGTGGCCTATCAAGGAAATCCTCGCCTGACCTGGGAATGAGCATTCCTAACACCGTGGGACAAATTGGTCATGAAATGCCTCCCAAAACTTGGTCGAAATTAAGACTGAAAGAGGGGCTTCCCTGGTGGCGCAGTAGTTGAGAATCTGCCTGCCAATGCAGGGGACACGGGTTCGAGCCCTGGTCTGGGAAGATCCCACATGCCACGGAGCAACTAGGCCCGTGAGCCACAGCTACTGAGCCTGCGTGTCTGGAGCTTGTGCTCCGCAATAAGAGAGGCCACGACAGTGAGAGGCCCGCGCACCGCGATGAAGAGTGGCCCCCGCTCGCCGCAACTAGAGAAAGCCCTTGCACAGAAACGAAGACCCAACAGAGCCAAAAATAAATTAATTAATTGTAAAAAAAGAATAAAGTAACACTGATTTAAAAAAAAAAAAGACTGAAAGAGAAGGGACTGTAACAGAGAGAATGTTGCCCAACACCCAGTTCTACAAGAATCAAGTCATTAACCACTGCAGTCGCTGACCTACCTGAAAGGAATTCAGGGTGAAGATCGGGATGAGGCACTTTGTGCTCTGGGAAAACTGGCAGAACTGGCCCTCAGACACTTGGATATTTTCAGGAGAAAATTTTATGAATACAGTTTGTTGCATCTTCCCATACTTAGAAATGCACTAAAACCATTAACTAAGCTATCTGTTCCTCGTGAATAGCAGTAACCTTCTACCAAGCTGCATGCTTGGTTACATGTACCCCTTCACCAAAATCACATATATACTGGCCTCCCTCCTCACCTCTTTGGAACAGTCCTCAGAGCTTTCGGAAAGACTGTCTCCAGGTTAGAATCCTCAGGTTGGATCGACTATAATTTTCCATTTCTTTCTTAGATTGACTATTGATTAATTTTTCAATAGATGGCATGAGCCGGCAGAGGCCATGTGCCAGGGAGTCTGTGTTGCTCCAAGAGGGGCCACCACGACCACCAAGGAAAGCTTCCACAGTCCCCACTAATTGTACAGGACTGGACAGAAGAGAAAGGTAGCATGGGATGGAAAGAAACCAATCACAAAACAGAACACTCAACACTATGCAGCCAAAATCCTAGACTAGTAAGTGTCAAGTGGCCAGATCTCCCCTGTGAGGAGGGGTCCCGGCTATAAGACACAAGGCCATCACTCGGTCCTCGGCAGAGACCTCACGTTACAGCCCTTCTCTGGAGGACCCCTGAGGTTCCCCAATCTCCTGTTTCTTCACAGTGCGTGCACATCTCGACTATGGCATTTATCACACTAAGTGAGTCTGAAGCTGAGGGCCACCCTCAAGACATTTCCATAAACAAAGAGATGAGAAAGACACTCCCCAGTTAACATTTACAACGTGTGGAGGCAGGATGCAAGAAAACAGATAAATGCAGGGAAATGTCATCTTCACCCCATTTATCAACGTTGCTACAAATCTCAGGTCAACTTCCAGATTCCACAGGGCAAGCAACCAGAGGCAAAAAGAGAGCTGCACCCACTGCCCGGGCGGGGGCCTGGCCTTTGCAATGACCAAGGAAAGCAATGGCAGCCAACCACCACCTGCTAAGTCAGAGGAAGGAAAAGCAGAAAGTCACAGGCACTTTCCCACTGCTGACAGCACAAAACCTTCCAAAGGACAAGAAGCGAAGTGTCTGAAGAGTTATCAAAACTCCCCACTAAAAGGAACCAGGGCTCCATGGAGACATGGCTTTTTCCCTTGCTGCCCCCTCTCCCTTTAAAAAAATTATTCTGAGCGCCTGATTTGCTCCCTGAGCTACTAAGCTCTGAAGATAAATAAAAATCACCAAAACGAGAGCAAATACTACTTACTGACAGCCTGCATTTGGCACAGACCCAGTCAAAGGCAGGAGGAGTGGGAAAGTTTTACGGTGGCAAAGGGGAAAGGTCCATCCTGATGGAAGGTTGTTGGTGTGGGGAAGCTGGAAGCAGGCCGTCAGAAGAGGGGCTGAGGCTGGGAAAGAACAAGAAAAGATGAGCCTGAACACCTTCCTGTACCAGAAAGCAAGAAGTGCTCCAAGAATGAGGGGGACACATCAAAAGGACACAGGAGCCAGCCCACTGTTCTTCCACTGGCCAAATGTGGCATGATTTGAGCGTTAAAAGGCATCAGCTATGTACTTTGGATTTGTGAGTATGCATCTCATTCCTCAATAACAATGTGTACAGGGACTTCCCTGGTGGCGCAGTGGTTAAGAATCTGCCTGCCAATGCAGGGGATACAGGTTTGATCCTTGGTCTGGGAAGATCCCACATGCCGCGGAGCAATGAAGCTCGTGCGCCACAACTACTGAGCCTGTGCTCTAGAGCCCACGAACCACAACTACTAAGCCCTCGTGCCACAACTACTGAAGCTCGTGCACCTAGAGCCCGTGCTCTACAACGAGAAGCCGCCACAATGAGAAGCAAAGGCACCACAACGAAGAGCAGCCCCAGCTCACTGCAGCTAGAGAAAGCCCGTGCCCAGCAACGAAGACCCAACGCAGCCAAAAATAAATAAATAAAATATAATTATATTAAAAAAACATGTACAAAGACAACCATCCAAACATTTAGGGAAGAAGTATTACCAATTATACACAAATTCTTCTGGAAAACCAAAGAGAACACTTCCCAACTCATCCTGTGAAGCGAGTATCGCCCTGATACTCAAACCAGACAAAAATGTTACAAGAGAACTACAGGCCAATGTCCATCACTAGCATAGAAATAAAAATTCTTAAGATTTTAGCAAATCAAACCAACATAGACAAAAATAATAGTTCATCATGACTGAGTAAGGTTTATCCCAGGAATGCGGTTTATCCCAGGAATTTAAAAAATCAATGTAATTCACCGTCGTAACCAAAAAGCCACTTGATCATCTCAATAGATGCAGAAAAAAGATTTGACAAATCCCAACATCCATTCCTGATAGAAACACACTAATCCTGGGGCAGATGTCTATCATCACTAGGAGGAATTTTTGCCACAAATGCTTAATGTGTGTATCGTCAGGTTGTCCAGTTTACAGAAAACACAGAAAGTGGAGGAAGAGGTAAAATGTCAACACGAGGAGGCAATCCAACAGATCCACAGTGGGGACGTTCTAAGGCAGAATACCCTGGACTCTTCAAAAAGTCAGCGCCACAGTAAATGTTGGGAACTGTTTCAGAAGCAGAGACCAAAGTAACCAATGGCAATGCATGACCACACACTGGATCCTTATAAAGGGACTGACAATTTGAGACAAGTTTCGGTATGTGACCGTGGACTCAATGTCAGAACACACCCTGGAATGATTCATTTCTATCCATTGTGGTTACAGAGGAGAGCGTTCTTGTTCTAGATCGCTGGTTCTCAGTACTGGACCAAGGCTGACCCCCAAGGATGTCTGGAGACATTTCTGGCTGTCATTATTGGGGGAAGGTGCCACTATAATCTAGTAGTTAGAAGCCAAGGATGCTTTTAAACATTCAGCAAAGAACCATTAAGACTTGTCCAAGGACTGGCGCAGTGGTTAAGAATCCACCTGCCAAAGCAGGGGACATGGGTTCAAGCCCTGGTCCGGGAAGATCCCGCATGCCGCGGCGCCCGTGCACCACAACTACTGAGCCTGTGCTCTAGAGCCTGCGAGCCACAAGTACTGAGCCCGCGTGCCACAACTACTGAAGCCCGTGCGCCTAGAGCCCACGCTCCACAAGAGAAGCCACCGCAATGAGAAGCCCGCGCACTGCAACGAAGACCCAATGCAGCCAAAAATAAATAAAGAAAGAAGAAGGAAAAAAAAAACCTGTCCAGCCACAAATGATAACAGCGCTGCTGTTGAAAACCCTGGTCTAGAGGAATGCTGAGGACCCCTGGTGAAGCCCTGTGGTGTTGCACATACTTACGGACACAAAGAACTTTGTCAAAACTTCAGTTACTGAGTGTAGCTGGAGAACGTATAAGTATTCATTATATTATACTTCCAACTTTTCTAAATACTTAACCTTTTTCAAATAAATAAAAAGTTGGGAAAAAATAAAATAAGAAAGGTGGGAAATCTGAGGGGGCGGGAAGAGCTGACCAGCACACCTCGCAGGAAGGTGCTCCGGAGGCCCCTCCCATTCCCAGTAGGGATGCCTGGGAGGGGCCAAGGCTCCCAAGGCTTTGGCCAAACGCGTGGCTCAAGTGGAAAAGTTTTTGGATTCTGGAGGGTGCCTCAGGGATCAGTGCAAGGGAACTTGATGCGCTGCGGAAAGGAAACTGACACTAAAGGGCGCTGCAGAGCTGTCAACACTGCGGGGCATCACTGCGGGCGGCCAACCGCCAACACCAGACCTGCCAGTGGGCTGACCAAGCACAGAGGCCTTGGGCCATCCTGCCTGGAAGGGGAGTGAGGGCACGCGGGAGCGCGAGCAGGGAGTTTCTGGATGTCCTGCGAAAATATGACTTTGCAACTGACAAAGTAAAACCGACTTGACCCATTTGTCATCAATGGCCCCGCGCCCTCAATCCGGTCAATTTCAAGGGCTTCTTTCGAACGGTATCCGCGGAAGGCCTCCGCCCGCAGAGACCGGAACTGCCCGGGCAGGCCGAGCTCTCGCGCGGGGAGCTGGGCCGTCCCGTCGCCCCCGCGCACCTCGGTGCTCGTTCTGCAGCCGCAGGCGCTGGTTGTACAGGCTCTTCTCGGTGAGGTGCTGGATGTCCAGCAGCCCCTGCACGATCTCGAAGACGGTGCCGTCGAGGAGCGCCAGGGCCAGGTCACTGAGCGTGGTGTAGGACAGGCGCTGCTGGAAGGAGCTGCGGGAGGAGGGCGCGGTGAGCGGGGCGGGGCCGAGCCGCCTGTCCGCGGCCCCGCCCACCCCGCGTGCCCCGAGGCCGCGCACCTGGGCAGCTCCTTGACCAGGCCCTGCAGTGCCGACAGCAACTGGTAGTGCCGCTCCTGCTGCCGGGCTCCGTCCACTGCCTCCTCCAAGGCGCCGGAGTACCGCTCCATGTCGCCCGCACCCCGCCAGCCGCCGCCGAAGCGACGCGCGCCTCTACGTCAGTCCACAGCGCGGCGCGCCCCGCCCCCTTTCACGACAGTTCTGAGCACAGCGCGGCCCGCCTTGCGTCACCCAGAAGGAGGCTGTCTCTGCCCCACCGGGGAGCGTCCCGCATTGTCCCCGCCCCTTACCCTGCCTCCCCGCCCACGCGACCTCGGAGGCGTTACTCCACAGCCTCAAAATCGCGAGATTTCTGAGAATTCTCCCCCGCCCGCGCGGTGGGCGTGGACCTACGCCCCGCCCCCACCCCCGCCCTACATTGTAGACCGTGCTATGGGCAGCCTGTGCTTTTTTTTGCTTCAGTTGGCTATTTTTCTGGAATCAAATTACAGTAGTGATTAATAGATTTTATTTTTTATATCTGGAGTAAAGGATTTGTTAGTTTTATAATTTTTCTTAAGAACAAGCATATGTATTTAGTAGCTCCATTGCATTAGAACAGTTTTAATTCACAGTGACTTGTGAAATCCACCTTCTTCAGGCCTGTGTTGAGAGCTTCCTGTTTTATCAAGTCATGGGTGGAGAAGAAAAGGCTGTCCTGTTAGGTGGCAGGATGTTTACAAGTGACACTGCTTCTTCTAAAACATTGGTTCTTTTCAGACTTTTCAATTTTACACAAAGGCTAGAGTAAAATGGTAACAGTAAACCCGCCAACTAAAAATTGGCACTTGCCATCTACCTCCACAAGGATTAAATCCCAAGCCTGTTGCAAAAATCTTGGCTCCCTGTGCACCGATGCCAAATAAAAATATGGAGACAGAGGTTTGGAAGATAGGAAGTAGCGAGGCTTAATTTTCTTTGCCAGGCAAAGGGAAGACAGTAGGCTAGTGCCTCAAGAACTGTGCCCCATCCCACCAACCTTCCTGGGGAATTACAGGGATTCTTATAGGGGAGTTCGCAATCCGAAGTAAGTGACAAGGATCAAAATGGTGAAGGTCATGCATTCTTCTTGCATTATTTCAAAACAGTCACCGCTGGAGTCAAGCAACCCGGTAACTGCATCCCCCAGCCCGGGTTATCGGTCTGCGACCTCCTTTCTGAAATGCAAACAACTACAAGGGGTGATTTGCTACAAGAGGTTACAGGGGGAGCAAATACCAGGTGCAGAATGTAAATTACAAAGGATTGGGATGACAGGTTAGCTTTGTGAAGGACAATTCTAACTACAGACACTACAGATTAGTAACAGTTAAAATAAAACTAGGATTAACTCTTTCAGGCCAGGTTATGTTTCTTCTCTAGCCTGTTCACTGTTCCCTTTATTTTCCTTGTTCTTAGGAGAGGGAAAACTTCATTTTTAGTTTTGCTGCAACAATCCTTACCCTAAAAAAAACCTCATGATGTCTTTTTTCTTAAATTTATTTATTATTTTTAATTATTTTTTATTTTTGGCTGTGTTGGGTCTTCGTTGCTGCGTGCAGGCTTTCTCTAGTTGCGGCGAGCAGGGGCTACTCTTGGTCGCAGTGCGCGGGCTTCTCATTGTGGTGGCTTCTCTTGTTGCACAGCACAGGCTCTAGGCGCGCAGACTTCAGTAGTTGTGGCGCACGGGCTTCGTTGCTCCGCAGCATGTGGGATCTTCCCGGACCAGGGCTCGAACCCTTGTCCCCTGCATTGGCAGGCGGATTCTTAACTACTGCGCCACCAGGGAAGTCCCCAAGACTCGTGATTTCTTAAGGACAAATATTTTCTGACTCCCGCCAGAGTCAATAACAATTATTGCCAGGCAACTTTTAACGACCTGGTGTCTTTTTGTCTTTATAAGCCCCTGACCCTTTCTCTTCCCTAGAACACTCTTTAAGGGTTACCTGAATCTGTGTCTCCTGCCAACTAAAAATTGTCACTCGCCATCTGGCTCTGCAAGGATGAGGTCACCAGCCACTGCAGTCTCAAAACACACCCTGAAAGGAGTTCAGGGTAGAGATCAGGAATGAGGCACTCTGCTCTGGGAAAACTGGCAGAACAGGTCTTCAGACAGGAGATTTTATGAGCCCAATTTCTTGCATTTTCTCATATCGAGAGAAGCATCGGGACTTCCCTGGTGGTCCAATGGTTAATAATCCGCCTTCCAATGCAAGGGACACGGGTTCAATTCCCTGGTCGGGGAACTAAGACCCCACACGCTACGGGGCAACTAAGCCCACGCGCCGCAATTACTGAGCCCCCACTCTGCAACTAGAGAAGCCCGTGTGCTGCAACAAAGAGCCCACACGCTGTAAATGAAAGATCCCACGTGCTGCAACTAAGACCCCATGCAGCCTAATTAATTAATTAAAAAAAAAAAGCACTAAAATCATTAACTGAGACATCCGTTCCTTGTGACTAGCAGCAACCGCCTCATGACCAGCTGCAATCTTCTGCCAACATGTGTGCTTGATTGCACGTATCTCCCTTCACCAAAATCACATATATACTGACCCCACCCCCACCCCAACCTCTTCAGAGCAGTTCCTCAGGGCTATCTCAGAGGCTGTCTCCCAGGCTATAGTCCTCATTTTGCCCCCAAATAAAACATAACTCACAACTCTCACGTTGTGCTTTTTTTTTTTTTTCCAGTGGACACTCCCAAACACAATTCTTAAGATCCCAAATAAACCCTTTTCCTGTTTGCAGTCTCCTGCAATTTTTTTTTTTTGGTTGTCACACTTAGCATTATACATGTAAGATTCAGCCATGTCTTTGCATAGGTTGATGGTTCATTTCTTTCCATTGCTAAATAGTATTTAATTGCATGTGTATGGGAGGAAAAATAATTTTACTTCTATACTTCTGTGTTCTTAGTTGAGATCACCCCTATAAGATACATTAACAAAAGAAAAACAATCAGAAGCTTAATAACGTACATACATCCTGTGAATTTGGGAGATACCCAGGAAAACTGAGTAAGTCCCTGAAATGGCCCAAGCCAGCTCCTCAAATGCCATCCTCCGCTAAAAGCAAAAGAAAGGTGTTAGGCGCGGGGGGAACCCGGTTAAAGGAGGTTATCAGGCAAAGCACAGTAAAAAAAGAGTATGGTTGTTATGCAGATTTAAGTCCGGGCTTTCTCCACTGATAAGAGTTTCTTGAGATAGTCACCCTTCTATTCCTGGTACTGAGAGGGAGACACCTTTATAAATGTAGATTTCCATTATAAATGTAAATTTCCCTCCCCAAAAGGGTAACTTCTACTCGAATTTCAAAGATTCTCCTGTCTGTTTTTCTAAATTAATTGGTTCAAAATAATCCTTATGCCAAAGAGGCATATATGGGGTGTCACATTCCACTCCCCTTAACATGGATGTGCAAGTTTTTGTTTGAACCCCTGTTTTCAATACCTTGGTGTCTATAACTAGGAGTTACATTGTTGCACCATATCGTACTGTACATTTACCTTTTTGAGGAAATATCAAAATATTATACATATAGCCTGCACCATTTTACATTTCCACAAGCAATGGTTAACATTTCCATTTGCAAAAAAAAAAATGGGCTTCCCTGGTGGCGCAGTGGTTGAGAGTCCTCCTGCCGATGCAGGGGACACGGGTTTGTGCCCCGTTCCGGGAAGATCCCACATGCCGTGGAGCGGCTAGGCCCGTGAGCCATGGCCACTGAGCCTACGTGTCCGTAGCCTGCACATCTGCAGCCTGTGCTCTGCAACGGGAGAGGCCACAACAGTGAGAGACCCGCGTACCACAAAAAAAAAAAAAAAAAAAAAATTCCATTTGCTCTACCTTGTTGCCAATATTCATTATTTTTTATTTTTCTTGACAATAACAATTCTAGTGTGTTTGAAGGGGTATTGCATCGTGGTACTCATTTGCATTTCCATCATGACTACTGATGTTTGACATCTTTTCATGTCCTTGCTGACCATTTGTATATCTTGTCTGGAGAAGAGTCAGGTCAAGTCCTTTGTGCGTTGTAAAAATTGAGTTTTTTGTGTTTTTGTTGTTAAGTTTCTTTTTAAAAAGTTAATTAATTAATTAATTAGGTTCTTTTGGCTTGTGTTGGGTCTTTGTTGCTGCACGCAAGCTCTCTCTAGTTGCCGTGAGCGGGGGCTACTCTTCGTTGCAGTGTGCGGGCTTCTCATTGTGGTGGCTTCTGTTACTGCGGAACCCAGGCTCTAGGCGCGAGGGCTTCAGTAGTTGTGGCACGCGGGCTTAGTTGCTCTGCAGCATGCGGGATCTTCCCGGACCAGGGTTCGAACCTGTGTCCGCTGCATTGGCAGGCAGATTCTTAACAACTGTGCCAGGAGGGAAGTCCCTGGTAAGTTTCTTGATACATTCTAAAAATAGCCTTTTATTAGATATAAAATGTGCAAACATTTCCTTCCATTCTGTGGGCTGTCTTTTCACTTTCTGGATAGCATTTTTGATATGATAAAGTTTTTAACTTTGAGGAAATCCTATGTATCTATTTTTTTCTTTCATTGCTTGTACTTTCGTGTCAGATCTAAGAAACTATTACTAAATGTAAGATGATAAAGATTTATTCCCTTGGTTTATTTGAGAGATTATAGAGACATCCCTCGGTATCCACTTTGCTAGGGTTTAGGTCTGTGGTCAGAGTCAGTGTCAGGGCTTAGGGGTCAGGGTTAGGGTTAGGATTATGGTCAGAGTTGGAGAATCAGGATAGAGGGTGATGGTTAAAGGGTCAGGGTCAGAGATTAGAGTTTAGGTGTCAGGATCGAGGGTCTAGAGTCCAAGGTTAGGGTTGTTAGGTTTAGGGTTATAGGTTAGGGGTTAGGGTTATAGGCTGTGGTGTTAGGGTTAGATTTAGGTTTAAGCATAACCCACCCTCATCCCCCTTCTCCTTCTCTGAGGCTTCCAGGATGGACATTATTCTCCCAAGGTCACACATTAGTCAGGTAGGTGAGCTGTATCATTGTGTTTCTGCCCCCCAGTCCTGGGCTCTGAGAGAAGAATGAATGTCTGTACTTGTCTCTGTTTCGAATCCAACTCAACCTCAGTCAAGGGTTGTGGAGGGCATCAGAAATCAAGCAGTTTCTGTCAGCCTTCCTTCCTGCCTGGAAAGGATGGTGCTGGCCCCACTCTGCCTGGGCAGACCTAGGTTCCAGCACAGCTCTGACGTGAGGGCACTCAGAAGACGTGTGTGGATTTATTCAGGATGGGTGCAGTGACTGGCTGGTCCTCAGGTGCTGCCTTTTTGAGGGCTACTGAGGCCCTCCTGGGACTTGATGAATCTTTTGTCCCATCTGAGTGGGCATCAGTAGAAAATCAAGTCTCAGACAGGATAGCCCTTGACCTCTGAGCATTCAGGCAGGCATCTGTGGTTCTCCAGCTCAGGCCAGCCTGGGCCCTGTCAAGTTCTTGTTGCCAATTACTGAGCTGACCATGCAGCTGTGCAACTGAACAGCTACCTGGGCAGCGTAGACATGCCCCTGGATGTTTCCGTTCCCTACATCCATGTGATTGAGAGAAGTGTCTCTTCCCTCACAGCCTTGTAGCCGGCCAAGAGAGGTAATAACCCTCCGAACATGGAGTATGGCCCTGGTCACAACATCCAAACAGCAGACTATTACCCTAAAATTATTTGGCTTTCCAGTTGTAATAAACTTTGACACTCATACTCGTTAAGACTCAAAGATATGAGGGCCACTGGGCCTCCCAATGGGCAGTTTCTCACTGAGGCCACATGGTCTCAGTGAGCCATGTGAGATTAGGGCTCAGCCCCTGTGTCCTCCAGAAAGCTTGCCAACTGTGGATTGTGTGGCATGGAATAACCCTTGAAGCTCCCACTGCTTCACTGAGCAAGAGTTTACTTACCACCCAGCATTTGGTCTCAGCTCTTTGTAAAGGAGAGAGAAGAGACTGGAACATTAGCAATTTTGTTCTTCAGGAATGGGTGACTAATGTGGCCAGGGGGCAGGTGTGACTCCTGGGCTCCCACCACCAGGGACGTGAATGAAGTCTGTGTGCCTTTTGAGGCACATGGGCAATCAGGGCCAGTCTCTGATGTGAGGACCCGATGCCCAAAGCAAGAGCCTGGAGTTTACCACCAACAGCAAAGTTGCTATTTTAGCAAGTAGAAGAGCTTCTTGCCATCAAGGGAGGACAGCAAGAGCCGTGGATGGGTGGCTGCAGCCCCTGATCCTAACTGAACCCCTTCCTTCTTTGGGCTTCAGATTCCACAGCTGTGCAGTGATCTGTCAGTGATACAGAAGCAGCTGCTTTCCCCGACTGGGTATCTGTTCTCATGGCCAAGTCCAGCAGCTCAGCTTTCCTTGGGGGAATTGCTTGTTACCCGCTTTCAATCCAAACATTTCCAGAGGGCAGACCCCACATTCCACCCACATTGAAGATGCGCTTCTGATCCACATCTAGCCAATCCTATGTTCTATCCTCTTGGTGCTCTGATGGGTTCAAGAATGAGAATGTGACCCAAGCCAAAGGCATTTTAGACCATGGCTTTTCATAGGAAGGAGAGACCCTTTCTGGTAAAATGGACATTGAGTGGTATCAGCCTGGAGTTGCTCCAGGAGGCCCTGGATGCAGTGAGAGAGACTGTTCCTGTGAATGGGGCCACCCCAAAGCAGGACAAAGGATTGGCGAGAGACCAGATCACACTGCAAGAGAGTGTTTTCTATAGAATTGCCACAATTAATGAACAAATATCGATACCTTATTATTAACTGAAGTCCATATTTCATTTAGGTTTCCTTCATTCTAACTTTTTGTCTTCCAGGATGCCATCCAGGGTATCACGTGACATTTACTCATCATGTCTGTTTAGGCCCTTCTGGGCTTTCAGTTTCTCAGACTCTCCTTGTTTCTATGACACTGCCATTGGTGAGGAGGTCTGGTCAGGTATTTTGTAGACTGTCCTGCGCTGGGATTTACTTGGTGTTTTTCTCATGATTAGGCTTGAGTTATGGGTTTTGAGTAAGCAGATCACAGAGGTAAAGTGATTTCTCATCACTTTATATCACGGGAACAGGCTCTCAAGGCAACTTATCACTGTTAATATTAACTTTGGTTACCTGCCTGAGGTAGTGCTTGTCAGATTTCCCCACAATGAAGTTAATTTTTTTCCCATTTCCATACTGTGTGTCTTCCTTAGGAGGAAGTCACACTGGGAACCAGCACCTATGGAGGCAGGAGTTAGCTCCACCTCCACACTCCGTGGATGGCTGAGTGTCTACATCAATTATTTGGAATTCTTCTACATAGGAGATTTCTATTCAACCCCATTCATAAAAAACCCTATGCAGTTACTTATTTTTACCAACATGGACACCTATGGATAGTTTTTTATTTTTATTTTGTAAACTTTGTGTTATTATCCAGCAATCCAGATTTGGTTGCTAAGTTCATTCCCACTTTGGCTATTGAGAGCTCTTTCCATTGTTTTCCTTTGACATCATTTCATCCTGTGGATTTGTTTTCTTGGTAATTCCTTTCTGATACAAGATTCAAGATTGGCCTGGCTCATATATTTACTGTCTCAGTCCTACTGTCAGCCATTTCTTCGAAGAGCTCTGGTTCCTTTTACTAGAAAATGGTATTAAAAAGTTACATATAGCTTCCCGGGCGGCGGGGACGGAGGTGGGCTTGGCGGGTCCGCAAAGCCTTGGGGCCGGGGCCAGAGCCGGGATCCCCGCCGGCCCCAGCGCCCGCCGCCCCCCCACCCCCACCCCGAGCCCTGCGCCCGCGTCTCCGTCCAGGGTCGCGGTGGCCGGAGGTGCGCCCAGGTCCCCGGGACAGGTGGGCGTTGATGTCGCTTGTGTTGGGGCGGGGAGTGCGGTGCGACGAGGTTCCGGCGCCTCCGCGGTGCATCGCAGGTCCGGGGATGGGGGCGCCGCGGCTTGCTACGCTCTCCGCACTTTCCCGGCTCTGAAGCCTCGAGAACACGGCTAGGCAGCAGTAGTTTAGTGGGGAATTTGCCTGCTGGGAACTAGGGGCCTGCTGGGGTCTCAGTTCTTGGCTGGCCCCGGAACACGAGGTTGCCAGGCATGTGACGGCAGCAGGTAGGAGTGAGCCGCTGGTGCAGTGATGAGCAGGAAAGGAAGGACACTGGCTGTTGGTCTGTGAACCTAGGCAAGAATGACCAGCCAACACAATCCAGACCAAGGTCCGTGGGCCCAGCTCGGTCTTGTGCGGCTGGTCAGTGGAACAGACCTGCAGGTGTGGCTCTTGTCACTCTCGGACTGGCTTCAGGACAGATCCTGCTGATGAGCCCAGGGCACTGCCCTCAGTTCTCCAGGAGAGTGCGCCTGAGTGGAGCCAGGGCGTGTGCCCGACTCAGCACCGTGACCAAGCATGCCCAGTCTGCCGGCAAGGGCAGTGGGGAGCTGGGGGAAGTCATGGCCTTGGGAATGTCCTCTGATGAAAAAGAACCTGCAGGCTTATAAAATAACTTTTATGTGGAACGTTGGTGTGTTGAAAAGCAGTTCTGTGTGCTTTTCCCCCTTGGTGTGGATCAGCAGTGCTGAGGCAGCAGGTGTGATGCAGAAGTGTGAGCAGAGACCGTCTGGAATCCCCAAGCTCCAGGGAAACTAGAGGTGACAGCAAGCCAGTGAAGAGGACAGGAGTTAGGGAGCTGGTGGCAGTGGCGGCAGCCCAGCAGGTGCTCCTCGTCTCAAGGCCCTAATCCTGGCTCCAGCCGGGTGGTCAGGGGAGCTGCAAAGTCTTCTGGGCGAGCAGAGCTCACAGTTCTGAGCTGTTCTTCGCTGTGTTTGGGTCATCTCCCCCCATCCAAGGGGAGAAATCTAGATGAGGTTTAAGAATTAGTGCTTTAAGAATGTGGATCTCATAGTTGAAAACTTGGAACACGTGTTTTCAGCACAAGGTGTTAAAGTGAACGGAAGGATTTAACGCCTTTTCAAGGAGGGTGTCTCCCTGTGGCAGAACTAGAGAATAAATGGGTCTTGAATAAAAAAAAAAAAACCAAACATATGGTTACCAAAGGGCACACAATGATTCTCTAACATAGTATCCTAAGTGAAAGAAGCCAGGCTCAAAAGGATGCATACTGTATGACTCCATTTATATAATATTCTTGTAAAGGTAAGACTATAGGGACAGAAAATAGATCAGTGGCTAAGAAGTGGGGGAGGGACTGACTACAAGTGAGTATGGGAGAATTTCCTAGCATGATGCAATTGTTCTATATCTTGATTGTGGTGGTTTTTACATAACTATATACATTTGTCAAAATAGGTAGAACCATGTAACAGAATAGGTGAAATTTATAATTATATAATTTAGAGTTATACATACCTTAAATAAAAATACAGTAAAAAACCTTTCCAAGAAAACCGTTAAAAAAAAAAAAGAAGCCAAGGGATAAATTAGGATGATGGGATTAACAAATACAAACTATTTCATATAAAACAGATATTCAACAAGTATCTATGTACACAAAGGAAGGGCTATCAATGCTCTCTAATAACCTACATGGGAAAAGAAGCAAAAGATGCATAGATGTATGTACATGCATAACGGAGAAGATTCTCTTTCCTACAAAATACACAACATTGTATATCAATGTTACTCCAAATAAAATAAAAATTAATCTAATTTAAAAATGATAATGAGAGAGACGATTTGGGTGTATGTTCTGGTACATTCCACTCTAACTTACAAGGACCAAAGAGGATTTTTCCTAAGGCTCTGGTTGCCGGGATAAACACAGTTGGGCCTGAGGAAATCCTGCTATTTGTGGCCGTTTCCCACAAAAGCAACCTCAAAAAGATTGTTTATGGATAATGATATTCACAAGGACTGCTGGGCTCTAAATGATACCTTCCCTAAGAAATGTCCAGGGGTAAGTGTTCAAAATGATTGAAAACAGGGCAGACTATCAAAAAGGCAATTTCAAAAGGTAAATTCTACTTACAGTTTTTTTTTCTTTTGCGGTACGTGGGCCTCTCACTGTTGTGGCCTCTCCCGTAGCGGAGCACAGGCTCCGGATGCGCAGGCTCAGTGGCCATGGCTTACGGGCCCAGCCGCTCCACGGCATGTGGGATCTTCCCGGACCGGGGCACGAACCCGTGTCCCCTGCATCGGCAGGCGGACTCTCAACCACTGCACCACCAGGGAAGCCCTCGCACTGTTTTTGAAGAAAAAAAGCCCATGAAAATATGCTTCAACATAGCAGTTAGCAGACACATGCAAATCAAAACTACAACGAGGGCTCTGCTTCCACTGGTCTAAAACACCATCACCAAACTTTCCAATGAATAAATGGTGGAGAGGTCATGGAGAATAGGAAATCATTTTATGGTGCTGGTGGGATGTAAACGGTAACAGCCACTGTAGAGAACATTATGGAAGTGCCTTTAAAATGTAAAAAAAAAAAATCTACCATATGATCCAGTATTGCTACCCCTAAGAATATACACAGAAAGAAACGGAATTCCAAAAGACACGTGCACGCAAGCGTGCACTGCAGCACCAGTTACAATACCCAAGATGTGGAGACATACAAAATGTCCATGGACACATGCACAGATAAAAAAGACGTGATACATGTACACAATGGTATATGACTCTGCCATGTAAAAGAGTGAAATAATACCTTTTGCAGGAACATAGAGAAAACTAGAGATAATCATACTAAGTGAAGTCAGTCAGAATCAGAAAGACATATTATATGATACCACTTATAGTTGGAATCTAAAAATACATATCACTGAAATAATTTAGAAAACATAAACAGACTCAGGGACTTAAAAAGCAAACATATGGTTACCAAAGGGGACAGAAGGGGACAAGGGATAAATTAGGAGGACAGGATTAACAAATACAAACTACTATATATAAAACAGATATTCTACAAGGATCTATGTATACCAAGTAAGGGTCATCAACATTCTCTAATAACCTATATGGGAAAAGAAGCCGAACATACATTGATATACGTATATGTATAAATGAAAATGATTCTGTCAACCTGCAACGTACACAACAGTGTATATCATTGTTACTCCAATAAAAAGTAAAGATTAATCAAATTAAAGAATTGGTAATGAGACACAAGATTTGGGTGTTTGTTCTGGCACATTCCTCTCCAATTTACAAGCCACAAACAGGGTTTCCGCTAAGGCTCTGGTTGCAAGGGCAACCAGAGTTGGGCCCCAGAAATTCTGCCGCCTTGTGGCCGTTTCCCTCAAAATGACTGCTTATGGGCACTTAATATTCACAGCGACTGCTGGGCTCTAAATGATACTTGCCCTCATAAAAGATCCAGGCCTAAAAGTTCGAAAATAATTGAAGACGTGGCACTCTTTCCAGAAGGCAATTTCGACAGGTAAATTCTACTCAACACTGATTATGAATAAAAACAGCCCATCAGAACATGCTCTACATAGCAATTAGCAGAGACATGCAAATCAAAACTACACCGAGGGATCACTGGTACCGGTGTAAATAACCATTATCAAAAACTGACAATGAATCAATGGTGTAGAGGGTATGGAGAAAAGGAAAGCCTTTTATGGTGATGGTGGGATGTAAATGGTAACAGCCACTACAGAGAACATTATGGAACTGCGTTTAAAAAGTAAAAATAGTGCTACCATATGATCTGGCACTGCTACCTCTAAGACTATATGCAGAGAATACTGGAAATCAAAAAGACACATGCACCCAAGCATGCACTGCAGCACCATTTACAATACCGAACATGTGGAGACATACAAAATGTCCACGGACAGATGAACAGATAAAAAAGATGTGATACATGTACACAATGGTATCGTTCCGCCATGTAAAAGAATGAGATAATGCCATTTGCTGGAACATAGATAAACCTAGAAGTAATCATATTATATAAAGTAAGTCAGAATCAGAAAGATAAATATCATGATATCACTTATAAATGGAATCTAAAAATAAACATCACTGAAATAACTGAGAAAATATAAACACACTCAGGGACTTAAAAAGAAAATATATGGTTACCAAAGTGGACAGAAGGGGTCAGGGATTAATTAGGAGGATGGGATTAATAAATTCAAATTATTTCATATATAAAAGATATGGGGCTTCCCCGGTGGCGCAGCAGCTGAGAGTCCGCCTGCCGATGCAGGGGACACGGGTTCATGCCCCGGTCCAGGGAAGATCCCACATGCCGCGGAGTGTCTAGGCCCATGAGCCACGGCCGTTGAGCCTGCGCGTCCGGAGCCTGTGCTCCCCAATGGGAGAGGCCACAACAGTGAGAGGCCCGCGTACCGAAAAAAAAAAAAAAAAAAAGATATGGAGGGCTTCCCTGGTGGCACAGTGGTTAAGAATCCAACGCAGGGGACACGGGTTCAAGCCCTGGTCTGGGAAGATCCCACATGCTGCAGAGCAACTAAGCCTGTGCGCCACAACTACTGAGCCTGCACTCTAAAGCCTGTGAGCCACAACTACTGAGCCCACACACCACCACTACTGAAGCCCACACACCTAGAGCCCATGCTCCGCAACAAGAGAAGCCATAGCAATGAGAAGCCCGCACACTGCAACGAAGAGTACCCCCACTCGCCGCAACTAGAGAAAGCCTGAGCACAGCAACAAAGACCCAATGCAGCCAAAAATAAATAAATAAAATAAATAAATTTTAAAAAAAAGATATGGAGCAAGGTCTTATGTATACCAAGGAAGAGCTATCAACTCTAATAACCTATATGGGAAAAGAAGCCGAACAGGCATAGATATATGTAAATGTTTAAAGGAAAAAGATTCTCTATACCCACAAACAACACAACATTGTATATCTGTGTTACTACAATAAAAAATAAAAATTAATGTAATTTATTATTTTTTTAAATAAATTTATTTTATTTCTGGCTGAGTTGGGTCTTCGTTGCAGTGTGCGGGCTTCTCATTGCGAGGGCTTCTCTTATTGCGGAGCATGGGCTCTAGGCGCACAGGCTTCAGTAGCTGTGGCTCACCGGCTCTAGAGCACAGGCTTAGTAGTTGTGGAGCATGGGCTTAGTTGCTTCGCAGCATGTGGGATCTTCCCAGACCAGGGCTCGAACCCATGTTCCCTGCATTGGCAGGCAATTCTTAACCACTGCGCCGCCACGGAAGCCCAATTAATGTAATTTAAAAAGTGGTAATGAAATATCACAAAGACAAACAAACCAATCCAAAAATGGGCAGAAGACCTAAATAGACATTTCTCCAAAGAAGATAAACAGATTGCCAGCAAACACATGAAAGAATGCTCAACATCATTAATCATTAGAGAAATACAAATCAAAACTACAATGAGGTATCATCTCACACCAGTCAGAATGGCCATCATCAAAAAATCTACAAACAATAAATGCTGGAGAGGGTGTGGAGAAAAGGGAACCCCCTTGCACTGTTGGTGGGAATGTAAATTGATACAGCCACTATGGAGAACAGTATGAAGGTTACTTAAAATACTAAAAATAGAACTACCATACGACCCAGCAATCCCACTACTGGGCATATACCCTGAGAAAACCATAATTCAAAAAGAGTCATGTACCACAATGTTCACTGCAGCTCTATTTACAATAGCAAGGACATGGAAGCAACCTAAGTGTCCATCGACAGATGAATGGATAAAGAAGATGTGGCATATATATACAATGGAATATTACTCAGCCATAAAAAGAAATGAAACTGAGTTATTTGTAGTGAGGTGGATGGACCTAGAGTCCGTTATACAGAGTGAAGTAAGTCAGAAAGAGAAAAACAAATACTGTATACTAACACATATATATGGAATCTAAAAAAAAAAAAAGGTCATGAAGAATCTAGGGGCAGGATGGGAAAAAAGACACAGACCTGCTAGAGAGTGGACTTGAGAACATGGGGAGGGGGAAGGGTAAGCTGGGACGAAGTGAGAGAGTGGCATGGACTTATACACACTACGAAATGTAAAACAGATGGCTAGTGGGAATAGCATAGTGCATAGCACAGGGAGATCAGCTTGGTGCTTTGTGACCACCCAGAGGGGTGGGATAGGGAGGGTGGGAGGGAGGGAGACATAAGAGGGAAGAGATATGGGGATAAATGAATATGTATAGCTGATTCACTTTGTTATAAAGCAGAAGCTAACACACCGTTGTAAAGCAATTATACTCCAATAAAGATGTTAAAAAAAAAAAGACAGAAAGATAATTTTTGTAAAGAAAACAACTCTTTGTAACATGAATAAAAGCCAATCAGTTCTATGCAACCAAAAAAAAAAAAGTGGTAATGAGACAAAATATGGGTGTTTGTTCTGGCACATTCCACTCCAATTTACAAGCCCCAAACAGGATTTCCACGAAGGCTCTGGTTGCCGGGGCAACCAGAGTTGGGCCCGAGGAGATTCTGCTGCCTTGTGGCTGTTTCCCGCAAAAGCAACCTCAAAACGATTAATTATGGGCATTAATATTCACAAGGACTTTTGGGCTCTAAATGACACTTGTCCTCAAAATATGTCCAGGCCTAAATGCTTGAAAATAATTGAAAACACGGCACACTTCCCA
Source organism: Aethalodelphis obliquidens (assembly GCF_003676395.1). Lineage (NCBI taxonomy): Eukaryota > Metazoa > Chordata > Mammalia > Artiodactyla > Delphinidae > Aethalodelphis > Aethalodelphis obliquidens. The sequence goes on from NW_020838007.1 coordinate 2,617,718, forward strand.
GAAGGCAATTTCAACAGGTAAATTCTACTCACACTGTTTATGAAGAATTACAGCACAAGAAACATGCTCAACATAGCAGTTAGCAGACACATGCAAATCAAAACTACAATGAGGGATCAGCTTGCACCGGTCTAAAACACCATCACCCAAATTTACAATGAATAAATGGTGGAGAGAGCATGGAGAAAGGACATGGTTTTATGTTGCTTGTGGGATGTAAATGGTAAGAGCCACTATAGAGAACATTACGGAAGTGCCTTTAAAAGGTAAAAAAGGATCTACCATATGATCCGGCAGTGCTACCCCTAAGAGAATATGCGGAGAAAACCAGAATTCGAAAAGACACATGCACCCAAGCATGCACTGCAGCACCATTTACAATATCCAAGATGTGGCGACATACAAAATGTCCATGGACAGATGAACAGATAAAAAAGATGTGATACATGTACACAATGGTATCTGACTCCGCTATGTAAAAGAATGAATTAATGCCATTTGCAGGAACATAGAGAAAACTAGTGATAATCATACTAAGTGAAGTAAGTCAGAATCAGAAAGACAAATATTATATGATATCACTTATAGTTGGAATCTAAAAATATGTACCATTGAAATAATTTAGAAAATATAAATAGACTCAGGGACTTAAGAAGCAAACATGGGGCTTCCCTGGTGGCGCAGTGGTTGAGAGTCTGCCTGCTGATGCAGGGGACACGGGTTCGTGTCCCGGTCTGGGAAGATCCCACATGCCGCGGAGCGGCTGGGCCCGTGAGCCATGGCCTCTAAGCCTGTGCGTCTGGAGCCTGTGCTCCTCAACGGGAGACGCCACAACAGTGAGAGGCCCGCATACCGCAAAAAAAAAAAAAAAGCAAACATGGTTACCAAAGGGGACCGAAGGGGACAAGGGATAAATTAGGAGAAAGGGGTTAACAAATACAACCTATTTCATATAAAACAGATATTCAACAAGGATCTGTGTATACCAAGGAAGGGCTAACAACACTCTCATAACCATTATGGGAAAAGAAGCTGAACATGCACAGACATACGTATATGTATAAATGAAAATGATTCTGTATACCTGCAACATACACGACAGTCTATATAAATGTCACTCCAATAAAAAAAGTTAATCGAATTTAAAAATTGGTATTGAGACACAAGATTTGGGTGTTTGTTCTGGCACATTCCTCTCCAATTTACAAGCCACAAACAGGGTTTCCCCTCAGGGTCTGGTTGCCGGGGCAGAGTTGGGTCCCAGGTAATACTGCCGCCTGGTAGCCCTTTCCCAAAAAACAACCTGAAAGCGATTGCTTATGGGCACTTAATATTCACAAGGACTGCTGGGCTGTAAATATTATTTGCCCTCAAATAATGTCCAGGCCAAAGTGTTCAAAAATAACTGAAAACACAGCACACTTTCAAGAAGGCAATTTCAACAGGTAAATTCTACTCACACTGATTATGAATAAAAACAGCCCATAAGAACATGCTCAATATAGCAATAAGCAGAGACATGCAAATCAAAACTACAACAAGGGACCACCTGGCACCGGTGTGAATAAACATCATCAAAAATCGACAATGATAAATGGTGGAGAGAGCATTCAGAAAAGGAAATGTTTTTATGTTGCTTGTGGGATGTAAATGGTAAGAGACACTATAGGGAACATTATGGAAGTGCCTTGAAAATGTAAAAAAGTATCTACCATATGATCTGCAGTGCTACCCCTAAGACTATATGCGGAGAATACCAGAATTCAAAAAGACACATGTACCCAAGTGTGCACTGCAGCACCATTTACAATACCCAAGATGTGGAGACATACAAAATGTCCATGGACAGATGAACAGATAAAAAAGGTGTGATACATGTATACAATGGTATATGACTCCGCCATGTAAAAGAATGAAATAATGCCATTTGTAGGAACGTAGAGAAAACTAGAGATAATCATACTAAGTAAGTCAGAATCAGAAAGACAAATATTATATGCCATCACTTATAGTTGGAATCTAAAAATACACACCATTGAAATAATTTAGAAAAGATAAACAGACTCGGGGACTTAAAAAGCGAACATATGGTTACGAAAGGGGACAGAAAGGGGCAAGGGATAAATTAGGAGGATGGGATTAACAAATACAAACTATTACATATAAAACAGATCTTCAACAAGGATCTGTGTATACCAAAGAAAGTCTATCAACACTCTCTAATAACCATTATGGGAAAAGAAGCCAAACATGCATAGATATATGTATATGTTTAACAGAAAAATATTCTCTAGCCCTACAACAAACACAACCTTGTATATCGATGTTACTGCAATAAAAAATAAAAATTAATCTAATTTAAAAAGTGTTAATGAGACACAAGATTTGAGTGTTTGTTCTGGCACATTCCACTGTAATTTACAACCCCCAACAGGATTTCCCGTAAGGCTCTGGTTGCCGGGGCAACCAGAGTTGGGCCCAAGGAAATTCTGCCACCTTGTGGCCGTTTCTCACAAAAGCAACCTGAAAGCGATTGGTTGGGGGCACTTAATTTTCACAAGGCCTGCTGTGCTCTAAATGATACTTGCCCTCAAACAATGTCCAGGCCTAAGTGTTCGAAAATAACTGAAAACAGGGCACACTTTCAAGAAGGCAATTTCAACAGGTAAATTCTACTCACCCTGATTATGAATAGACACCCCATAAGAACATTCTCAACATAGCGGTTAGCAGAGACATGCAAATCACAACAAAAATGAGGGATCACCTGGCTCCCGTCTGAGAGGCCATCATCAAAAATCGACAATGAATAAACGGTGGAGAAAGCATGGAGAAAAGGAAATACTTTTATGGTCCTAGGGAGATGTAAATGGTCACAACCACTACAGAGAACGTTATGGAAGTGCCTATAAAAGATGAAAAAGGATCTACCGTATGATCCGGCAGTGCTACCCCTAAAGAGTATCAGCCAGGAGATAGATGGGCTCCAGGCTAGACATTTACAACTGGCCTCCTGTTCACACTTGTTGGGGTGAGAAGAAGAAGGGCTCCAGGCCAGACATTCATTACCAGCCCCCTGTTTACATTTCCTGAAGCAAGAGACAAACGGGCTTCAGGACTACAGATTTATGACTGGACTCCTGTCTATATTTCGAGATCTGCACCTCGAAAAAACCAGCAACAGAAATAGGGTAAATAACTGGACATTGGACATTTTTATGGCAGGGACAGAGTGGGACTAAACCCTGTTAAAAGATCAAGAAGGGCTTCCCTGGTGGCACAGCGGTTAAGAATCTGCCTGCCAATGCAGGGGACACGGGTTCAAGCCCTGGTCCGGGAAGATCCCACATGCCGCGGAGCAACTAAGCCCGTGCGCCACAACTACTGAGCCTGCGCTCTAGAGCCTGTGAGCCACAACTACTGAGCCCGTGTGCCACAACTACTGAAGCCTGTGCACCAAAACGAAGAGTAACCCCCGCTCACCACAACTGGAGAAAGCCTGCACGTGGCAACAAAGACCAACGCAGCCAAAAATAAATAAAATTAAAAAAACAAAACTATGCAATGTATTGAACAACTGTAAAGGTGTGAAGTAAAAACACATGATCATATCAATTATTGCAGAAGAAGCTATAATCAAAATCCAGTGCTATTTCATGACACAAACACTCAAGAAAGTAGGAATAAAAGGAAATTTGTTCAATATGAAAAAGAGTAGTATACAAAGCCACAGCAAACATCACGCTCAATGCTAAAAACTAAAAGATTTACTCCTGAAATCAAGAACAAGCCCAGTAAGCTGGCTTTCACCACTGTTAATAACGTACTGGAAGTTCTACCCAGAGTTTTGAGGAAAGAAAGAAAAGGCATCCATGTGTGAATGGAAAAATTAAAACTGTCTATTCACAGAACACAGATCACACCATCTTATATATAAAACTTCCTATAACAACAAAAAATTATTTGACTAGTCAATAATTCAGCAAAATTATAGGAAAAAAATGTCAATTCACAAAAATCGTTATCTTATACGTATATACTAGCAATAAATAATCTGAAAAGAACTTATGAAAACAATTCCATTTAAAATAATGTCAACAGTAATATTTAGGAATATATTTAATCAAGATACAAGACTTGCTTTTATGTATCTAAAGTTGTCTGTATGTTTGAAATTATTGGAAAGTAAATTACTTTTCAAAACACCATGTCAAAACCATGCCAGAAAAGCAGAGAAAACATCAAACTTCCATATAGAGGCCAAGCCTTACCCAGATCCAGTTCACCCAAAGTCCACATGTAATTTAGAAACTATATTAGGACTTCCCAATATAAAGGACTTCCCTTTCTTCCCTGTTGTGGATGACCTGGATGTGGTAGAAACAGTGGGATTTTGGAATTCCAATTTTCCACATCATTCCACCAAAAAACTATTAGAAATAATAAATGTAAAGATGCAAAATCAACACACAAAAATCAATTGCGTTTCTAAACACTAATAATGAACCATCAGAAAGAGAGAAAAAAACCCTATTTACAATTGCATCAGAAAGAACAAAATACCAAGGAATAAATTTAACCAAGGATGTGAAAGACCTGTACACTGAAAACTTAGAGACATTGATGAAGAAATTGAAGAAGACACAAATTAATGGAAAGAAATCCCGTGGTCATGGAATGCAAGAATTACTGTTGTTAAAATGCCCATTCTACCCAAAGCAATGTACACAGTAAATGCAAGCCCTCCTGAAATTCCAATGGTATTTTCCACAAAAATAGAGCAAATCCTCCTAATATTTGTGTGGAACCACAAAGGATCCCGAATAGCCAAAGCGACCCTGAGAAAGGAGAACAGGCTGAAGGCATCTCCCTCCCTAACTTCACAGTCTATTGAGAAGCTACAGTCACCAAAACAGTGCAGAATTGGCACAAAAACAGGCACAGGGACCAGAGGAACAGGACAGAAAGCCCAGAATTAAACTCATACAGGTGGGGTCCATTAATCTATGACAAAGGGCCAAGGATACACCAAGGGGAAGGACAGCCCCCACAATAAACAGTGCTGGGAAAACTGGACACCCCATAACTCATACCGGCTACACTGCACACCAAACCGGCTACACTGCACACTGCATACCGGCTACACTGCACACCAGCTTTCCACATCAAGCCCCTCTGGGTCGTCTGAAAACAGACCCCCGCCCCTCAGCAGTCAGCCACCCACAGGAAGCTTCTCCTCACTTCTCAATTTTTCTCACCTTTTCCTCCCAGCATCGTCTGGGTCGTCAGGAAACCCAGCTCCCGTCAGCGTGGACGCAGCTCCACTTTGTCCTGAAGCCGAAACCCCAGCAAGTCCTAAGGAGACTGAGCTCTTAGCAGCAGAGAAGCTGACCCCGTCGCCCCAGCCAAAGCTTCCGTGGTGCCTGCGGAGACACAGCTCCTCTCCGCTGCGCTCAGAGCCGAGCCGGCAGAGAGCGCGCATGCGCTGTGGGTCAGAGAGGCGAACTCAGCGTCACCCTGTGGTCAGTGAGGGAAGTGCAGGCCGTGCCTCCCTCCCAGGTCACTGGCAGAACTGCCACCCCCTGCTGGCAGAACTGCTGAATCCATTACACTGTGGAAATTCAAACTGAAATGGAGACAATATCCCATAACTTTTCTAAAAATAGTTAAAGAACAATGAATTGGAAACCATATGGAATGAAATAAATGTAGACGCAAACTTTACAACTTACACCAAATTCACTCAAAATTATTCATGGACAAATTTTAAATGCAAAACTATTCAAAATTATAGAAGAAAGCATAAAAGAAAATTGACATGAGCTTGGGTTTGATCATATAGTTCACGAGCTTTGTGGTTTTTTTTTTTTTTTTTTTTTTTTTAGCTTTGTGGTTTTAACACACAACACAAACAAGCAACCCAGAAAGAAAAACAAGGGATTCTGTGGATTTCATAAAATTAAAGATTTCTACTGGGTGGAAAACCTCATTCAGAAAATTAAAAGAGGGACTTCCCTGGTGGCGCAGTGGCTAAGAATCCGCCTGCCAATGCAGGGGACACAGGTTGGAGCTCTGGTCGGGGAAGATCCCACATGCTGTGGAGCAACTAAGCCTTTGCACCACAACTACTGAGCCTGCGCTCAAGAGCCCATGTTCCGCAAACAAGAGAAGCCACTGCAACGTGCAGCAACAAAGACCCAACACAGCCAAAAATAAATAAATAAAATAAATAAAATTATATTAAAAAAACCTCAAAACTCAAATTATTAGTGTCAGGAAGGTAGAAGGTCATCACTACAGTCCTCTCAGACATTAAAAGGATTATAAAGGAATATATACTTATAAGTTGAAAAACTTACATGATGTGGGCCAATTCTTTGAAAGATATAAATAAAAACTCAAAGGAAAATAGATAAACTGAATAGTCCTATATCTATTAAAGAATTTAAATTCACAGTTGAGAACCTACAAATAACAACAAAAAAAACGCCATCTGTGAATTCTGCCAAGCATTTAAAATAGAAATAGCATTAATTCTACAAATCTTTTCCAGAACATAAAAGAGGAAGAAACACTTCCTATCTCATTCTATGATACCAGCATGACTTTAACACCAAAACCAGAGAGCAATATTATAAAAAAAAAAAAATCAATATCCCTCATAAACACAGACACAAAAATCCTCAACAAAGTATTAGCAAATTGAATTCAACAATGTATATAAAGGATAACACATCATGACCAACTCAGGTTTATCCCAGGAAGGCAAGGCTGCGTCAATATTTGAAAATCAATCAATGCAATTCACCATATTAATAGACTAAAAAAGAAAAACCATATGATCATCTCAACTGACACAAAAAAGCATGTGACAAAATTTAACATCCATTCCTGGGCAAACTAGGAATAAAAGGGATGGCATCACAGGAAAGGAAAAGAAAAACAAAACCCAAAACATGGCGCCTGCCAGCTCCCATTCCTGGAGAGAATCCCACCAGGCCTCTGCCCCTCAGACCAATGCTTTTAACTAGGGAATGAGTCTCCTTCACACCCAAGTCTGGGCACTGTTCAAAGGGCTGCCTCTGTGCTGGGCCCTGGGGTGTGGGAGTCTGCACGCGGGCCTGTAAGAGCCCTTCCTCAGCTGGCTGGGCCCCGCCGGTCTTCAAAACCAGATGCTGGGGTCTCTTCTCTCAGGAGCCCATCTTAACAGTTGGGCTGCCGATGTCGGGTAGAACTCTCAGCTCCCCAGGGAGAAGCTCCGGGTTTTGAGTTCCCTCCCGGTTGTGGGTCGCTGGGCCACAGGTGGGGTTAATGGAGAGATCGTGTCTCTGCCTGTCCTACCCCCTTCAGTGTGCCTTCCCTCTCATTTGCCCGATGGGAAAGGGTCGATCTGCCAGTTTTTAGGTTTTTTTCAGAAGAAACTTCTCCATGTACAGCTGTAGAGTCGGCGTGTTTGCAGGAGGAGGTGGGTTTAGGATTTCCTACACTGGCATCTTGAACCAGATCCTAGATAATTCATGTTTCTTATCATTTTTGAGCCACAGACAGATCCCCAGATAATCTGATGAAAGCTCTGGGCCCTCTCACAGGAAAATACATACACACACATATGGAGGGTAGTTCACAAACAATCTCTGGAGGTTATGAAACCCTCGAAGGCCTTCCAGGGCCTTCCAGGAACCACAGGGCCCAGCATGAAGCCCCATCCCAGGGACTCGGCGCTGCATTCCCCCCATGCCTTTCCACTACTAGAACTACAACGCTCTAGGGCCTCCTTTCCACCCTTTAAAGCCCATGCCTCTTCCCACCTTCCCTAAACCTTCTAACAGCCCCACTCTGAGCTGATCTGCCCCTCTGCAGAATCCTTCATCTACACAAGCCATGTGGTTCTAGGATTATCATAGACCCCCTGCTTTTCTTGTCCAGGACTTAATGTTGTCTCTAGAGGATAAACTTTGCACACAATAGGTTCTCAGTTTTGTAATCTGTCAATATTGTTTGGCTTAACACCCCAGGTATACCTCACAGAGGCTAGTCTTTGAATATCCCTTAAATGGCATTTCTCATGCACCATAGAACATGGTCCTGAGCTTTGATTACTCTGGGAAAATGATATTGGGGCTCGGCACAAAAATAGCCTTTGGGAGGGCTTCCCTGGTGGCGCAGTGGTTGGGAGTCCGCCTGCCGATGCAGGGGACACGGGTTCGTGCCCCGGTCCGGGAGGATCCCACATGCCGCGGAGCGGCTGGGCCTGTGAGCCATGGCCGCTGAGCCTGCGCGTCCGGAGCCTGTGCTCCGCAATGGGAGAAGCCACAACAGTGAGAGGCCCGCGTACCGCAAAAAAAAAAAAAAAAAATAGCCTTTGGGAGGAAAGTTAAAACAACTGGGTAGGGGATCACATCTCCTTTAACATATCAGAGGTAAGCATTGCCTTTAACCAAAACACAGACTATTTTTCTTGTATTTTTCCTTTCTTCTCCCTGATATACAAACTGAGGCACACAGATACTTGCTCCTAGTCCCATAACATATCTCTGAAGCCCAAACTGGATTGAAAGTGGACAGCAGTGGCCCTTTCAGTTTCTAAAATGCTACTAAGTAAAACAATACAAAATGTCAAACACCAAGAAGCACATCACAGCGTCTAGGTAAACCCTTCCTCAATGTGTAAACGGAATTAAAGCCGAGGGGTCATATCTGACTAAAGAGAAAGTACTCACCTGGGGCACATGGAGCCAGCAGGAAGGAAGGTTTACTAGCTCCGGGATGCAAAGCAGGAGGGAGTCAGGAGCGTTCCCCTGACAACGAAGAAAGAACTTTGGAGAAGCGTGGGATCACTCTGCTTCACTCGGTTTGGGGACAAGAGCCCCAATCTCCTAAGTGCCTGAGGCTAGGGTAAACTCAAGGTGAAAATAAGAGCTGCCACCCCCCCAGGAACCTGACCGAACTTTAGCATGAGGCTAAGCTGTCTGCCAGGGTCCCATGCACAGATTGAGATTAGGGCTTCTAGGATGAGGCAGGTCTGGATTTGAGTCTCATTTCTACAGCTTCTAACTTCTGACCCTAACCCTAACCACCCTGAATCCTCCCTCTTGCGATGTCGGAGTCGACGGGTTCTGTGACTGTGGGAAGAGGAGCGCTGGGAGGGGCCATCATGCAGGAGGCACTGAGGATGCTCCCAGCCATGAACGGAGAAGACCCCTTCCTGCCACATTTGCCTCCAAGACAACCAGCTCTGTCACCATGTTCCTTCCTCTCCTCACTGCTAACCTGCCAACCACAGCCTGTCCTTCCTGCCTTCTGAGGTCCAAAACATACCCTCCGGAGGACTGGAGCTGTGACACCTGCAGGCCCCGGAGTGAAGGACGGGGACGGGGCAGGAGGGGTGGGAAGACGGCACCGATACCCATGACCAGGGTGCTCGGCTTCCACCATCCTGCAGGGAAGGCCAACCAGAGCTGTCCCCATGGGAGGACCAGCCTGACATGGAGAAGACGGCCTGGTGTGTGAGCTGCCAAAACGTCCCTGGATTCCTGGCCCCGTGAGGCCAAGGAGGACTGACTCGCACAGATTTGCCCCCCAGGAAGGTGTTCAGGTGCAGCAAATGAAACACCCTGTTGGCTGTGAGATTCCATGGACCATCGAGGCACATTGCAAGTTGGTCTCAGACCCTGCTTTGCCCTTTCCAGACCCTGACTTCTGTTCATCAACCCAGACTCAGTTCACCTTGCCTGCAGCCCTGCAGGTGGCTATGGCAACCAGTACTGCTCCACCAGCTGCCTGGAAACTGGCCCAAGCTCACCCTTATCAGCAGCCCCCTTCCTTCCAATCAGGACTCATGTGAGCCCTACTGAAGGTGGGGGAGCCCTCCCTGGCCCCAGCTCAGCGCAGTAAGCCATGTCTTCCACCCCGGTTGACACTGGCTCACCTGCATTGCCTCCAAGGCTCAGGCACAAGACGCTGAAACCCTAAAGCACTTACATTTCCAGGTAAGAGAGAAGCATGTCGCCACATGCTGTGGTTGGTTTTAAAGGCTATTGCTGTCAATAGAGCTTGTCAGAGGAGTCCCTGAACCTTGGGATCTGGTCCTGAAGAAGACCAGTGAGGCTGTAGCTGTCCTGCTGTCTGGTCACTCGCCAAGAGAGCCACCCCATCCTGCTCAGACCAAGAGCAGCTACAAGTGCAAGTCCCAATTTTCATCACATGGTTCTTCCAGAGGAAGACACAAGGAAGAAGTAGAAAATTAGGTCAGGCTGGGAGACAGGCAAGATATTCCAGCTAAGAACATCCAAGGTGCCACGAAGAGAACACAGGAAATAGCACAGAGGGAGAAACCTGTGAAAACCAAAAGAGCAGACCCGGAAGCCTGTTAGATGCTGGACAGAGACCTCAGCAGCTACCCCTCTGGGAGGGACAGCCCTTGGAACGGGAAAACTGCCTTCCCTTCCATCTCAGTATACAAGATTTACTCATTTTTCTTTCAAAAAACTTTTTTTTTTTTTTTTTTTTGGCGGTACGTGGGCCTCTCACTGTTGCGGCCTCTCCCGTTGCGGAGCACAGGCTCCGGACGTGCAGGCTCAGCGGCCATGGCTCATGGGCCCAGCCACTCCGTGGCATGTGGGATCTTCCCGGACCGGGGCACGACCTGCGTCCCCTGCATCAGCAGGCAGACTCTCAACCACTGTGCCACCAGGGAAGACCTCAACAAATGTTTTGAGTAGATACTGTGTGTAGTACATTGAGTTTAGGCACTGTTATTAAATATATGTGTGTTACATGTAAGAGTAAATATACCTATATGTACTGTTAAATATGTACATTGGTCATTTGTCATTATCAAACGCATTTACACATTTTTGTGAGTTATTCTGTGAAATAAAATTCTTCATTAACTAACCCACATGCTTACAACACAGGAAAAACAATGCTCATAACAATGATATGAAGGCACAATAAGATGTAAATATTAATGGTACCTAAAGACTATCAAAGGAAGATATAACACCTTATATTTTAATGCATTATATGCATTACATATTAGTCTGCTCAGGCCACTGTAACAAAATATCACAGACTGGCTCAAACAACAAATTTATTTTCTCTCAGTTCCGGAGGCTGGAAGTTCAAGATCAAGGGGCCTTTAGGGTGGGTTTCTGGTGAGACCTCCTTTCCTGGCTTGTAGATGGCTGCCTTCTTGCTGTGTCCTCACGTGGCCTGCCCTCTGTGTGGATGGGGAGAAAGACCTTTGATGTCTCTTCCGCTTATAAGAACACGAGTCCTATTGGAGTAAGGTCCGGCTCTTATGGCCTTATTAACCTTAATTATCTCCCTAAAGACCCTATCTCCAAATGCAGTGACATTGGGGATTAGCACTTCAACATATGAATTTGGGAGGACATGATTCAGTCCATAACACATAATACAAGGAAAGTCATAATCTATTCTATACAAAGCATACATGGGAAGGAAATTCATATCTATGATGTGCCATTTATAAGACAGGTTTAGTTATGGCCAGCTTATCCAAGGTGATAAAATTAGTAAAGCAGAGAATAAGTGATCAAATATTGATCTGATTCCAAAATCTATGTTGTCTTCATTATACAAACTAGGATAGATTTATTGTAAAAACAGTGGCAATTCTTCTATGCCCTTTGCAACGTGACTTCGAAGCTCTTCTTTTCAGGAGGTAGAGACTATTCCCCCATCCCTTTAATCTGAGTCATTAAGACTTACTGTGGTCAATAGAATGTGGGAGAAGTGATGATGTGCCAGTTTCCAACTTAGGGCCAAAAAACCTTGTGTACTTTTGCTCCATCTCAGAACAGTGTCATTGCCTTGTGAACAAGCCCAAGTAGCCTCTGGAAGATGGGAGACAGTGTGGAGGAGGGCCATGCTGAGGCCAGCTGAAGCCACCCTAGACCAGCCTACAGCCAGCCAACCACAACGTCCGAGAGCCCAGCCAAGACCTGAGGTCCATCTCTGACCCATAACTGACTGCAAACTCATGGTGGAGCAGGAGGACTCCTCTACAACACATACTTATTGTTTTAAGACACTGAGTTTGGGTGTGTGTGTGGGCTGTTATGCATCAGTAGCTAACTGATACACAGTCTACCTTTTGTTGAATTCTAATTCCCTAATATTGCCGCAGGGTTATAATACCTTTCTGTTAGCCAGTGTATATACATAATTATAGTTATAATGTATTGCATTCCCCAATCTCTAGGCCTGTGAGACGTGATTGTTAGGACTGCTCACATAAGTAGAGTATTTACCTATTGCTAGGATGGAGGGTCTCCAGAAAACAGAATCATCGATGGATACAACTTACTCTGACAATGCTTCCTGAAAGTCAGTCAAAATTTTAGCTGCCTTCTAAGTAACATGTTACAATCCTGGAACTCACATTCCAGGGCTTTCTCCTCCTCCAGGTCCACCATCAGAAAGTAGCCACAGTAAAGCAAAGACTAACAAGACACAGCACCCAGCCCCAGAAAATGGAGGCCCATATACAGCAGTGGAACATCTGATATCACGGTCCTGTGTTGCATCCCTTTAGAAGTGGACAGTACAGACTTGGTGGGAGATAAGGACAATCATCCAGAACCTGAGCCGAGCTGTAGTTCTAGCTCTGCCCCCACCAGCTCTGTGACCAAGGGCACCTCCACCTCACTCTAAGTTCTTTGAAGCTTAAAAATGAAATGGTTGAACTTTTCTAGGGATTTTTTCTATTTTAATGTGCTATAGTTTCTAAGTCTTTATTCTAAATTGTCTTTTAAAAATATTTAAATTTTCCACCAAACTTCCCTATTTCACAAAAGTTCCCTTTGTTGCCTCCTGTATTTTTCTTGCACAAATAAAAGGGTGAACATCTATGGGTTGCTTACAACAGACACCATTGCAAACCCTTCACAAGACCTATTTTCTTTAGTCCTCACAACAACCCTAGGAGATCAATACTATCATTATTGTTTCCATGTTATAGGTGAGGAAACTGAGGCTTAGAGAACAAAGTAATTTGTCCAAGTTCTCAAGACCACTAAGTTGCACAAATATATTTTTAAACAAATTAGCATGACTCTAGACCCCAAAATTCACCACTGTGTTGAGCCAACCCTCTCTCCATATTGCCCCCATTCAAGCCACCCCATAAACACGCAAGCTGTACCTTGGGCAATTATTTGTCGATTATTTTATAACGTAAGTAGAGGAAACAAGGAAAATGGAAAATTTCAGTAGAAAGTCTCTTTCTTATATGGCTGTTAGGAGATATAGTAAGAAAAGATGATTAATGAGCAATGGGATAACCAGTCCTCAAGCTCTAAAAACAATACCCAGGTAACGATCCATATTTTTTGTTCATGACCTTTGCTTTATCAAATATTTATATACATTTAAACATCATTCTTAACCACATTAGAAAAAATGATATACTTATAACTCATCTGACAATGAATGCTTGGGGACAGAGAAAAATTGCACCCTGGCACCAGGCACAGTATCTGGTACATAGATCCCAGTGAGCGCTGGTTTGATGAATGATTCTTTAACAATGTTCTTCACCTGACAATAGGGAGACTGTCCATAACTACAGCTTCTGCAGCACTCTTCTTATTCCCAAGCTTCAGGGCCTCTAGACCCACAGCTAGCGTGGGAATTTTTCCACTTACGAAAAGAATTTACCAAATGTTGACCATTGTCACTGCCACCACCCTGCTGCCAAGGCCAGAGTTCTCCACACTTTCGTAGTTTTTTTTTTTAAATGGATTTTATTTATTTATGTATTCATTGGATGCGTTGGGTCTTCCTCTTGCTGCAGGCCGGCTTTCTCTAGTTGCCACGAGCGGGGGCTACTCTTCGTTGCGGTGCAAGGGCTTCTCATTGCGGTGGCTTTTCTTGTTGTGGAACACGGGCTCTAGGCATGTGGGCTTCAGTAGTTGTGGCTCGTGGGCTCTAGAGCGCAGGCTCAGTAGTTGTGGCGCACGGGCTTAGTTGCTCTGAGGCATGTAGGATCTTCCTGGACCAGGGCTAGAACCCGTGTCCCCTGCATTGGCAGGCAAATTCTTAACCACTGTGCCACCAGGGAAGCCAACCCCCACACTTTTGGTTGATGGTCCCTGCATTTGGTTGCCATTGATAATTAAGATTTATGGAGTTCCCATATTCACTCCTCATTCCTTATTTTACTGTTAAAAAAATCATTGGAAATTTTATAGCTATAAGCCTTTGGGGTACACAGTATATAAATAGGTATAGTTCCTGCCAAAGTGAATATTCTAAATCCTCAGTACAGAGTCCATGAGGGAAGACAAGTTTTAGTCAGAACCCTCAAGGCAGGTGTCCGGCGTGAGTGAGGGTGGACAGTTTGCTACTGTATGAAAGTGCATGTCCTCCTACACACTGGCTGCCGGGCAGCCCCAGACACTCCCCTCTCAAACTTGGCAGGACATCTGTTTGTGAAATCAAGGACAAAGATCAGGTCCACACAAGACAATTTTCTCAGTGATTCTAAATTACATCAAATTGGGGTAATTATGAAGCCAAATTATTTTCCATTGTCTGAAGGGAGTTAGAGGGTTTGGAGAGAATAAGACAAGAAGGAAATTGGTTATTCCAAAAGTTATTTTGCCGTTATTCCAAGAGTTTCATCTGGAGAACTTGACTCATACAAAGCAAGAATAAGTGTTTCTCAATGAAGTTGTGAAGGCACTTGGAGAGGCGGGCGGCACTAGGCGCTGAGTTAAAACACCCTCATCCCCAATTATACGAATATGTTAGTTTTCTGCCAAAATGTTCACCTTCTTTTGGCCCTGGCCTGGGTGTAGAAGTGCTGAAATGCATCCCCATAAACCTTAGTTTCTATGCAGTGGGGATGTTGATCGTTCACTTTCCGCTTTATCCAAATGTATAAAATGAAAAGAGATCCCTGTCCTTCCCGTAACTCAACACTTGGTTGATTCAGCCTAGTTTCAGAATCAACTATGAACATAACCAAAATGAGCAGATTTTGCTTTGCTAAGATTACAGTTTGAACTAATACAGAACCATATGCATTGAAATGAGAAAAGTACTCTCAGTTCTGGATCCAACGCTATCAGTCTCTTCCATTCTCTGGGTTTGTGATTTATACTCAGTGAAGACCGTATATTTTGCCTGTGTTTTCTTTCAAATGATAATATTTCCCATACTTTTCAAAGATTTTTCCTTTAAAATGAATCACAAGTCTCAACCTATCAAATTCAGATTTTACGATTTTATATTCAACATTTAAGAGCTCCAAAACATATTCTGCTCTAGAACCATACTCAGACATGCCTCTACCAGCCTCCATTCCCGAGTTGTTTTTAAATCTAGTTCTCTTTGCAATCTCCTCTTAGTCATCAGTGCTTTCCGCTTTTAAATCATTGTTGAGAATTTCTAGCAATAAGTGAAATTCTCAGAGAGAAATTTACTTCTAGTGTAGGTTATCTATTGCTGTGTAACAAATCATCCCCAAATTTAGGGGTTGAAAACAAAAGGAGTCCTTTATTTGCTCATAGTCTTGCAACATGAGCAGGCATAGTGGGGACTCACCTTTGCTCTTCTGGCGTCAGAGTCTCTTGACTGGGCCTGTAGCGGCCGCTCCAGAAACAGCTCACTCCCGTGGCTAGCAGGTCAGCGCTGGCTGTGGGGGAGTCAGCGGGGCCATGGCGAGGGGCCTCACTTTTCCTTCACATTGGCCTCTTCAAGTAACCGCCAGAGCCTCCCTCCTCCCAGCATAACGGCTTTCTCAAAAGGCAAGAAGCTGAAGCTGCAGGTATTCTTTAAATATTAACTCCAAAATTCCAAAACTCCCTTCTTCCATATTTTTATTGGTCAAAGCAGTCACAGACCCACCCCAGAATCCAGGACAGAGACATAAGCTCCCCATGAGAGAAGCACTGTGTGCCCATGGGGAAGAAAGGACTTTTTAAGGTTATTTTTGGACACTAGCTCCCTCTAGCCACAACAATCCAAGTCCTTCCCATACAAAAAACACACTAACCCCTCCCAAATCCCAGAAGTCTTGCCCTCATGAGGCGTGAACTCTAATTCCAGGATCTTGTGATCCAAATCTCAAGATAAATCTCTTCCTTTGTGGTTCCTTGGATGCAACTTCTTGGGTAGTTTATCTTAATTTGAAGACCTGAGAGCTAAGGAGACAAACTATCAATTTCCCAATGTGAGAAGGGCAGAGGGTGTCCCATTCCAAAGGGGACGGGGGAGGGAGGAAGCACATAGTCCAGAGCCACCCTGAAATCCATCTGGACTCACGGCACCAGTTCCTTGATTAGGACCCAGTGCTGCCGCCCAGGGGTGGCTCTCTGTCATTCTTGGCTCCATTCTCTGAATCATCCTTCCTTTCCCATAAGAAATGGCCCATGCTCTAGCCGAGAAATTTCTCAGCCTGCTTCCTGCTGATACGAGCTTGAGAGCCCAGAGTCCCCTTTTTATTATAAACTGTATAAATTTTCCCTTTCAGTCCAAGATGATACAATTTCTTCAAAACATTTGTTCATTTCTTATGTATAAAATTAGACAAAAGTCACACCACACTCCATTAGACAGAGGCCATGCCACATTTTTTTCTGAGAAAGGTGCTTTTTCTACCTTGAGCTCCATGTGAGACTGATATGGAAGAAAGACCTTGAGATTCTTAGAAGCCCGTTTGTCTAGCTGACAGTTGTACAGGCATGCCCTTGATATTCTTAGAACTTTTGTGCAGTGTAAAGGCACCACTTTAAGTCTCTTGTGTCTGATCTAAGGCTACTTGACTCTGAAGGTATGTTATGCTGGAGGTGCTCTGGATTCTACCTCTTCCTTAAGGCCATTTATTACTTTCAGAATATCTTGCTGTCTGGAGAGGCTGAGCATGAGAAATTGTTTTATTTCCAACATGGTAAATCCTGGCTCATTTATATTTCTTCTAAACTCTGCTTGAAAGGTAAACAGTTGCCTCTGCCCATCTAGCTATCCCTGTACTTTATTACAAACAGCTGAAAGGAGCCTGTCAGCGTTTTCAAACTCCTCCTTAGTCAGATCCATGAGCTCATTCAGTATCTATTCTAACTTCCCTGTTGCTGAGGCCCACAATTTCAGCAAATGTTCCACCACCATATCGCGTGGATCTCCTTTTCCCATTCTTCTTATAAAAATTTTCTCCCTGTCCTTCAAGCCTTCACTAATAGTCTCTTTGGAAACTTTCAGCCCTCTGCCCACCACTCAGACTGAAAGCCACCTTTTTTAGGTTTCTGTTACCTGAGCACCCCGTGTTTAGCTATCAAATTCTTCAATCGGAGTTGGAAAGCCGTTATGAGTATTAAGGAGTATTATGATGTGTTGTAGTAAAAGAGCCTACAAAATTTCAGAAAAAGCTGGAGAAGCAGGAATCTGAAGGGGAGTCGGAGACCAGAGTGAAGTCACAAGCAGCCCTCCTGAAGGCTGCCAGGGTGGGTCACCAAAGGGAACAGGCAACGAGTCTAGTAAATGGTAAGCTTGGCCTCTGTATCTGGCCTGACCATGTGCCTGGATCACTGGGGGAGAGCCAGACCAGCAGTCAGGATGAAGGCCTGACACCAAGGGAGAGATAAGGCTGGACGACCTTCAGAACAGTCCCTGCCTACTTCTCAATCCCATGTAACTTTCTCCTTTAGCCAACTCTGACCTGGAGTCACACAGTAAAGGGGGTTCTGAAAGACGCAGTTCCAATTTAGCCCAGTTGATGTAGTGCAAAACCACCACACTTCACTTTTAAAACCAAAGAGACCTGGATCTATGTCAAAGTTTCAAAATGTTCTCTGGACTATTCTGCATATCAAAAGTGTTCGCAGTGGTAACCAGTTTGTTTCTGTTTTTTCACTTTTGAAATGAGGTGATCCTTGGGAAAAGAGCCATCTTGACCAGCAGATGAGAAACACAAACTCTCTCGGATGTGCTGAAATGTGTGTAGAAAGTTGTCCTTCTTGAAATTTTGTCACTGCCATAAACTAAGCAAGACAACATTTTCATATGATGATCTTAGGCCAACTTATGCTTTTGTGGTCCTGTTTTTATATTATACAGCAATCTTACCAAAGGAAATTACAGTGAAGTGGGGTGACAAGACAGGAATGGTGCTAGTTATATTTTCATTATTCTTAAATGCAGGTTGGATCACAACACTTTCTCACCAGAAGTCTTTCAGTGACCACCCTCGCCTTCCGAGCTCTGTCCAGCCTTGACCTTCAGCCGCAGGTGTACAGCTCAGAACCGCTGGGCTCTCTTTGTGATCCAGGCCTCATGCTCTGTCCATGCTCCTTCCCCTTCCTGGTGCCCCTTCCCATCCTGTGCAACACCCCCCCACGCCATTTATTCAATGCACCCTTCTTTCTGCTTGGAAGTTTCCTACTCCTCATTCCAGATCCTGCACCACATCACTTCCAGGAAGCTTTCCTGGATCCCACAGCCCTGTCTGGTCTGATTTACCCATATCTATTTCATGGTGCATGTTACATTCTAGTAGAGAGCAGACTCTGTCTGACTCAAACCTAGCTAATGAGTGCCATGGGGCAGATATAGGTCTTATTCTTCATTACAACTTCAGCCAGAGGACAAGACTGGCACACAGATCTTCATAAATATTGGTCAAGTATAAATGTTCTGATACGTGGGTAGTGGGAAGGACAAATAAATGAATAAACAAGAAAATCGATGTGTAAATGAGTAAGCATTTCCTCTGAGCCTTGCCCTGTGCCCTAACTGCCAAAAACACCAGCCAGAATTAATGTGAAACCCTGAGATGACCAGCAGAGCTGGGCTAAGGAGGAGGGCTCCATGACTACCCAGATTCCCTGAGCAGCAGTTCCTGGGAAATCAGGAGGGGCTGACAGGCAGACAATGACAATCTAATGGCAAAACCCACAATTCTACCAGAAAGACAGATGTGTGAGTGTTTCCTTCCCACCCTGGATTACTTCTGTGCCATACAATAAAGGTACTGCAATTGTCATCCATGGGGACTGAGCCGTTTCTTCCACACGGCTGGCCCCAGGGAGAGCTGCATTTCCTTAAATACACCCGTGAGAAGATAGGGCCTGTAGAATCTGACTCAGACGTGACTATCTACTGTACCCCTAGTCCCAGCCATTTACCCACATGCACAATCACACCCAAACACGTCCACACAGCGTGGTCCTCCCCCTACATCTACCCGGTCAAAAACTGGCAAACCAGAGGACGAAACCCAGAAAATTCTGATGCAGACAGAACTCCTAAGATCTTAAAGCCAGATGGGAAACTATGAGTCAAGACAAATCCCACTCCTCACTATTGATTTTTTAAATTTATTGTAAATGTAACCTGCTATCACTGTGAGGAATAAAACCATTTAAAACCTGTATGAAATCAACAGAAAACTTATTTCGTTACCTGCCTCCATAAACGATTATTCCCTGGTGTCCACCACTGCTGTGTGGCATCTTTCACCACACCCCATGTGTGTATTACATACACATAGATGTGTGTCTTGAGTGCAAACATAAGCAAATTGTATATACTGCTATGCAGCTTGCTCTTTCCGAATGTTACAGATTTACAGAATTCTTTTATTTTCATTCCCTTCCTTCACACCCTCTTCAGCACAGTCATACACTCACACAGACACACACAGACACAGACACAGACACAGACACAGACACACACACACACACATGCATATGTTTAGTTTTTCCATTGCGTGCTTTACCAATTTGGTGTTTTCTACATCTTGCTTTTCTGACACAACAATATCAGGAAATATCAACTAGTTTAGCTGTAGTTCATTCTTTTTAATAGCTGGGTTATTCCATTCCAAAATGCCATAAATATTCTGTGATGTGGACACACCATAATTTTAAAAATCATTTCTCACTTGATGTACGTTAATTTTCTCTTTGTTGCTACTGCAACCAATACTGCAATCGATACCTTAGATGTTAGATTGTTTTCTCAAAATGATGTAACAATTCTAATTTCCTCCAGCAACACATGTGACTGTCCTTTCCACATACTCCCAACAGGAATAGTAGTTATGACCATTTTTATTTTCACCAATCCAATTATGCCTTTATTTTCCACTTCCCTGACTGAGGCTGAACAAAACATTTTATATATTTACTGATTTCTTAGGTCTACTCCTCTGCGATTGGCCTGTTCACAATCTTTGACCTCCTTCTTATTACATTGTTTGTCTTTTTATTACCAGCTTGTAAGATACTTTTATATATTTGTTCATCCAACTGTACTTATTAAATACATACTAGAGCAGGCACTCTTCCAGGCACTGAAGAAACAGACAAAAACCCCTGCCTGTACGTGGCTTCCACTTGGATGTGGGAAGACAGACAGACAGATGGTCAGCAAATTACCTCATGTCTGATGGAGTCGTGCTGCAGGAAAGGCAAGGCCAAGAAAGAGTTGGGAAATGCCCGAGGCAGTCTCTACCTGACTTAGGCTTTAAAAAAATTTTTATCTGAAATTATAATTTGTCATTTTACTTTATGGGATCTTTTTCCTTACAAATTTTAAAGAGGTCAGATGCTTTTTAAATATATTTATACCTTCCAGGTTTCTTAAGTTGATTAAAAAAAAGCTAGCAAAGTAATTTCACACTTAACCGTTTTCTTGATTACTCCCAGATATTTATTATTCCACATAAATTTTATCATTATTTTATGCAATTCAAAAAAATTGGGATTTTAATTGGAATTACATTAAAGTGATTTATTAGTTTGGGGGTCACTGATAAGCTCACATTGTCTTCATATCTAAAAACATAGTAAATATTTTTATGTTTTCATATCTTGCTTTATCCTTCAAAAAGATTTTATTTTCTTCATATAGCATCTATAATTTAGTATTAAATTTAATTCCTAATCATTTCCTCATTTTTTATACTATGAATTGGAATTCTTTTTCCTATCTCAATTCATTACTTATTTTTGCTGGTTAACCAAAAAAAAAAAGTGTTTCATATTTACTTTTTATCCAATCACCTCACCAGAATTCCATAATAATTATGTAAGTTTTTATTATTGAATTTTCTCTGTATAAAATATCAGCAAAGGCAAACTACTGATATTTTATCTCTTTCAATACTTTACTATCTTCTCTTATCCCATTAACTAGGCCTATGGAAACAGCATTGGAATATAAAGAAGACAGTTGGCATCTTGTTCCCAAATGAGAAGTTGCAATTATTGTGCAAAGAGAAAGGTATGTTGGTGGAACGAAGACACAGATTGTAAAGCTGTCTCTTAAGCCACACGTGTCACTTCAGCTCACATTTCATTGGCCAAAGCATGTTATGTGGCCAAGCCAGACTTCAGTAGATGGGAAATACATCCCTCTCTTAGAGAAGAGTGACTAGGGGATACCGTAGAAAGGGTCCTTTGCGGGGGGGGCAGAAAATATTTTGAACAGTAATACAATCTACCACAATAGTCTATA
Source organism: Aethalodelphis obliquidens (assembly GCF_003676395.1). Taxonomy (NCBI): domain Eukaryota; kingdom Metazoa; phylum Chordata; class Mammalia; order Artiodactyla; family Delphinidae; genus Aethalodelphis; species Aethalodelphis obliquidens. The sequence goes on from NW_020838007.1 coordinate 2,639,204, forward strand.
TCAGATAGCAAACTACAGCTGTAGCCAGATTCTATTTTTGCATGGCCTGTGAGCTAAAACTGGTCCTTATATTTTTAAATTGTTGGAAAGTGTTAAAAAAAAAAGAAAAAAGGATCGTTCATAAAACATGAAAATTATATAAAATTCAAATGTTTGTGTCTATAAATGAAGTTTTATTTGAACACAGCCATGCTCATTCCTTTGTGTCTCCTGTGGCTGCATTCACATCACAACAGTAGTTGAGGTGAGTAGTTATGACCTACTTCAAAGCTACCAGCTGCTCCCTGCTGGTGGCCCTTCGTTCAGGGCCTTCTCTCCACATCCGTTCCGCCTCCTTCCCAGGCACCTCCCGTGAAAACCATATTATGTCCCCTGAGGTCCACTTCTCTCAGGACATAAGTAATGACATCAAACTGCAAACAGTCCCATAGGGCATGCCACAACACCCATCATGGCTTGGAAGTAATGTGCCATTGCTTTAAGACCCTAGACACCATCTTATTACCACAGGGATCTGAGGTTGTCCTGTAACTACACACATATGTAAAGAACATGTACACCTGCACGGAAAGAAGGGCCCATCCCCGAGTCAACACCACCAGCTATAGAGCTGGAACTTCAGAGATGCAGGGTTTAGTACCTCCAGACAACAATCCACAAACACATTTTGTCACCTGAGTTTACTCCATTGGACGTTAAAACATAAATGTTTCTTTGCTTGGTACCTTCAAATAAGAAAATCACCCCCCAGTGGTATGTGGAATTTCCATCCAAGTGTAGATCTTTGTCTGTGGCTGGCTGGGAACCTCTTTGTTTCCAGCTTAAGGAGTGCCTGACTAATCAAAGATTAGTCAGAGATTTTGCAGAGACTGGAGCACACATGCCAACTTTATTATGGACATTCAGCAAAAGAAATACTTTCACACTAAAATTGATTACTTCGACAAATGTGCAGTACATCTTTTACGCAGAAACATAGAAAAGTGACAAAGTGTGATGTATACTGATATCTTAGGAACTAGAAAAACAGAGCTGCCACCAGGGTGAATTGAAACTGGTTACTGGATAATTCAAACAAAAACACCCACAGGTGAGAGGGGGTGAGATGAGGAGGCCACAGCACCTGCCCTTAAGGAGCTTATAACGGAGTCAAGAAAACTTCGGGCAAATCATCACAACACAGGGAGGTAAGTGCTGTGTCCCATGTGGCCGGGGTGCTCCCCTCCCTCCAGAAGGAAGGAGGTGGCCACATGGAAGCTTGCACAGGAGCAAGGAGAAGGTGGGAAGAGAGCATTTCAGGGTGGGTGGAGCTGGGTGACTGTGCCAGCCCCAGACCCCAGAAACTGGAGAGGGAAGAGAAGACACACCACAAAGGGCATTTCCATGGAGAAGCGCAGCTTTCATGCTATGGATCAGTAGTCTTGGAACATTTCTGCTCACGTGCCCACTGAAAGGACTTTGAAATCCTATATCCCCATGTGCATTTCTCATGGGAAATCAAACATTTTTCATCATGTGCCTAAGAAACTGCAAAAAGTATAATTCCTGGCATATTGTACATATTGACATTAAAAAACGTTACATCACTTATATCCAGGAATGTCTAAATGCTATACAATTTGATATCTACCCTGTGATCCCTTTTCAAAAATACATGAAAAATGTGTTCCTAAAAGTAAGAAATTTTACATCTTTTTTTTTTTCTTTGCACTTACTGAGGGTAACTTTTTTTCCTTTGGGAAACACTTCATTGGATCCCTTGCTCATTTAATGAGAAGCCCAGGCCTGGGAGGGGCATGAGGATGAGACAGGTGGGGGTTAAGCTACTCTGCAGCCATAGTTCTCAAAGCCTCAGGACATCAGGACCAGCTGGAGGGATTGTGAGACTCGGGTGGCCGGATCCCTGCGTCCCTGACACGTTTTCAGGTCATGCTCGTCTGAAGACCAGTTTTAGGAACCACTGCTCGACAAAACCAAGCAAAGAGGGCTTTTCTTGGACAGATTTTTTTTTTTTTTGGTTGTTCAAGGAGATTTTCTGTTTTTCTCTGACCCACCGAGAATAAAAGAAATTTGAGGAGGCCAAGGATCCAAGCTGCAAAGAACGTAACATAAAGAATTCTACTCTGAGGGCTCAGCCCTGAACCAAGGTGGTGTCAGGCAGGGGAAGGAGAGACAAAGGGGTCTTTTGGGTAAAGGGGACCAGCCCTAGAACAGAAACTCCACAAAGGTGGCCACTTTGTTTGTTAATTGCAAACTGTCGGCACCCACAACGTTGCTGGTCACACAGGAAGCTCTCAACAAATGAGTGAATAAATAGTGCAGCCTGGCTGATGAGCTGAGCTTTCCTGCTTCCATTCTGCTCTTCCCAAGCCTTGCGTCCCACACAGGAGCCTTGCACTGGGGGGTGAGGACTCGCTGCCCGCCCTCTGCTCCCAGCAGTGCAGGAGAGTTCGGCTCGAGACGGGCCGAGGCAAAGGTGAGATGCTGGAGGCAGCAGCTCAGAGCAAGTGGAGGCTGGCAGCAACCTTGGGAACACTGGTTACGAAATCCCAGCAGGAACTGGGGAAGGAGCCAGACTTCTAACAGTATCGCAGAATGGTAGCTGAAGTAATTTATTTGTATATTTAATATTATTTAATATTTTATATTTGGACCTCCAATCAAACACGTTTTAGGTATGAAAGATAGCTCACAGCCTAACAGAATGACACTGGAAGAGTATCTCACCTCCCTGGGCCTTGGTTTCCTTAACTGCAAATCAAAGTTTCTAAACCAAAGGACCTCTGGGTCCCTTTCCAGCTCTGAGGTCTGGGATGTGTGAGAGGTTTTTCATTAAAAGCAACAGTGATTGGCCCTGGGCATGTGGACTTGCTCTGAAGCAAAGCCAAATGCCTACTTTTTCCTTTTCAGGGGAAGATCCAAAACCAAAAGTGATTGACAGCATGCCCAAGCCAGAACCAGGCATTTACTAATTGGGGAACCATATTGTTCTTCCCTATAAAGTAACACAGGTAGGTTGTGCTTTCTGAGAGGAATAATCTCTCCCTGGTGAAGACAGGTAGTGCTAAGAGAAGCATTTCAGACAATTTGGCTAAGGGCAAAAGGAGCACCCTGGGATGCTGTGCAATTTAAGCATGAACACTCTCCAAACATCCTCTAAGAGCGGAAACTGCCCTAGTCCCAGCTGCAGACCACTCAGGCGCCATCCGCGATGTTGAACTAAAGGATCAAAGAGCATTCTTGTTACAGAACCACCTGTTGCTGTGTGATGAAAGCGAGACACAGACACACTGAGCTTCGCTGAGTGAAAGGGGGCACCAAGAAAAGACAAGTGAGCCCTGGACACGGGCTGAGATGCAGGTGCAGTGCTGGGAGGCTGGGCCGGTATGGCTGGGGGCACGCACCTGACCACTGCAGACTCCTCCCAAGCCGGCTTCTTTTGGACCTGTGTGTCTGTGAGGGAAAGCTTCCGTGTGACCCCTCCCCACCCCCCTCCCATCCCTGGGCCCTGAGACCCAGTAGTAGATCAGGGAGGAGGAGAGAGGGGGGTGGGCCCCCTCCCAGCTCCTCCCGTGGGGTGGTGACAGTCACCACATCCTCCGCTCTCCCCTCAGACCCAGGGCTGCAAACGCACAAGCAGGCATGTGTGTCCCCAGGGCCTGTGCTTCCCCGCGGTTCCCTACATGCTCTGTAAACAGTCCTTTCACTCAGTTCTTCTCAAATAGCCCATATGATGGAGCCTCCATTCCAGGACCACAACAGTTTCCCTGTCTAACGGAAGCTCCGTAATCTGGGAGGGATGTGGGAATACCAGAAAAGTTCAAGAAGAGGAGAGAATAAGTGGTTACTGGGATGAAGTGAGAGGTGGGACAGTGGAGGGCTCCTTGCAGAAAAGAAGGTAGGGAGACAGTCATCAGGCCTGGGCCCCTTGAAGACTGAGCCAGGGGGCAAGATGAGATGCAGATTGACATCCACTTGGCCTTGGGCAAGTCAGCCTCTCTGGGGTCAGTTTCATCCTCTAGGAAACAAGGAGGGCTCTAACTTGATTCCCCAGTGCCCATGCCGCTGCAGCTATGACCTACTCATACTTCACTGTATTCTGTGAAGTCCCCCACCCTGAGGGCAGTGCCCTGCACCTGGAGGGGCTCAGGAACAAATTTCAAAAATAGCCACCGCCCTACATCTCCCTCCCCAAATCAATCAACGTGATCCTTCTTACACTCTTCAGTTCAGGGTGTGACTGGTACCCACCCCCTGCCAGCCCATACACACCAGTCAAAGAACAGGACATGACAAACAAAGGCCAGTCATGAAGGATTTGCTATGCAAGGCACTTTTTATTCTTGCTACTCATGTTGTCAAAATTCTTACCTGCTTTTAATACGCTCCTCTAAATAAAAAATCAAATTCCTTTATATGGCATACAAGGTTCTTCATGATCCAAATATTTTCCTGCATAATTAGAGGGAGATGAGCCAAAAAAGAAAAAAATGAAAGAACTAAAATGGCAAAACCGGGCTTCCCTGGTGGCGCAGTGGTTGAGAGTCCGCCTGCCGATGCAGGGGACGCGGGTTCGTGCCCCGGTCCGGGAAGATCCCACATGCCGCGGAGCGGCTGGGCCCGTGAGCCATGGCCGCTGAGCCTGCGCATCCGGAGCCTGTGCTCCGCAACAGGAGAAGACACAACGGTGAGAGGCCCGCGTACCGTAAAAAAAAAAACAGGGAGTGAGAACAAAATGGCAAAACCTCCTCTCTTTCCTAGGGCTTAGCAAACCCTCCCTGAAATCTCTCTTCACTCCTACATGGAGCCGCCCAAGCCTCTACACGGAGGGGACACCCTCAAGACTTGCCTTCTCCAACACCGCTCCCTCTGCCAACCTGCCTGGGGCCCGCTCCCTGACCTGCCACCAGCTTTCCCAACTAGCTAATCAGATCTTTGGCAAAGGTTCTGGAAACAGCAGGTCTGAGGGTTGAGGACAGGTGTCTCTTCTTTCCTAGGTAGCTTTCTGGGGGCACTGCCCAGCTTTTACATACTGTTCAACTGCGTGGCTCTGGTGGGAAAGAGGCCCGCAGAACAGCCTCGTGTGGGCCCCAGGGCCATTGTGGGGCTCAGGACTGTTCACAAATGCTCTGAGGCCTAGAATGACCCTGGTGCCGGCAGCGCCCAGGAGAACATGCTTCACCTCAGGGACAGGCCAGAGGAAAGACAGTTTATAAAAATGTGTTTCCTGGGCTTCCCTGGTGGCGCGGTGGTTGGGAGTCCGCCTGCCGATGCAGGGGACATGGGTTCGTGACCCGGTCCGGGGAGATCCCACATGACGCGGAGCGGCTAGGCCCGTGAGCCATGGCCGCTGAGCCTGCAGGTCCGGAGCCTGTGCTCTGCAATGGGAGAGGCCACAACAGTGAGAGGCCCGCGTACCGCAAAAAAAAAAAAAAAAAAAAATTGTTTCCCTGCCTGGGAAATCAGACTCAGACCTCTGTCCTCAAACCTCTCCAGACCACTCACGTGGGGACATCATTCAGCTCAGGGCTGGAGCTGCTCTTTTCAGAAATGGCCACTGTTTTGGACTCAGCCCCAAAGCCCCAGGTCCATCCTGACTTGGCCCCAGGCCACATTTAAATACTCACATCAATGTGCCTGATACCAACAGGAGTCCTCCCCTGCAGGCACTGGCAAACAGAAATCTAACACTGTTGTACCCTTAAACTGAACAATTTTGATTTGAATGATGGAGCTCTGGATGGTGGATTCTGTGAAGCTTAATGACAGAGGAGAATCGGCAGCACACGAGGTTTTCTTCTTGTGGCAGCCCATGCTCTGCAGGGCCTTGGGCACACAGCCCCTGTCTCACTGTTTGGTCTTGTGAAACATGGATGATGGGCTTATTCCCCTCTTCTTAAAGAGATTAATGAGCTAAATGTTTGCAAGATGCCTTGAGTAGTTTGCTGAAAATTTTAAAACAAATTCTTCCAAAACCATTTCCTCAAAATCCAATCTTATTGAATTCCTTGGTTGAAAACTAACTCTAAAATGATGTTAAAAAGGAGCAAGGGGGCTTCCCTGGTGGCGCAGTGGTTGAGAGTCCGCCTGCCGATGCAGGGGACATGGGTTCGTGCCCCGGTCCGGGAAGATCCCACATGCCGCGGAGCGGCTGGGCCTGTGAGCCATGGCCACTGAGCCTGCGCGTCCGGAGCCTGTGCTCTGCAACGGGAGAGGCCACAACAGCGAGAGGCCCGCGTACCGCAAAAAAAAAAAAAAAAGGAGCAAGGTCACAGGGTCTGCCGTTTGCCATAAACCTTGTCATGAACATTGGAAGCAGCCTTGCTCAGTTGAGCCCATGGAAATTGTGACTTAATCCAACCGCTTCTTTTCATTTCTCTGACTTCGCATTACCAGAAGTATGCAGTGCGTTTCGAATGACATTTATCCAAGGTTATGACAACAAACAACTGTCTCTCCAGTGATGCATTTGTTCTGTGCGTCCCAGCCCAAGGCCCTTCTCTTGCTTTTCTTTCAAACCTCATTCGTTCTCAGTCATCTCGGCCAGAAAGTTCCTGCTTCAGAGCTGAAAGTAAGTACATTTTCTACTAATTTCTCAGGTTCTTAAGTGCTTTGGGATCATAAATAGAACACTTAGGGAAAAATCTTGAGAAAAGATTCTATTCAGAATTCCTAATAGCTCATCTTTTAAATTATGGTCTTTCATCTTCCTGTGGGAGTACATTATTTTCTAATTAAACTGTAACAACAAAATCTCTTACTTGTATGTCTAACCAAAGCAAACTTCCCTCCTGTTGAATTTCTTAGCTTCTCTACAGTTTTAGTCTCTACATCATCATCAAGCTCTATTCAGGACTACAAGCAGGTTTTTCCTAATGGGATTAGGAGCAGAAAACGTCATGTTTCTTTTACCTCCTGAGAGTCACCCTTTTACCTGATTAACCTTCTGTTTCCATTCTGGTACTGGTGCATAAGCATCTCTGCCATCGACATATACATGTGGACTTTCTGTGGTTCTGGGGCAATTAACACTCTGCCTTTCTCATCTACAAGTTCAATAGTCCTCTGCCTTCCTTGGCAAAAATACAGGGTGTAGGATAAATGAGAATTAAAAGAAGATTCATGATCACATACTCCTCCAAAGTGATTGTCACTTAGAAAGCCATGCAGTCACTGCAGACCTGAGACATTCACTCTTTGCTTGGTTGGCTCTGTCACGGGGAATACGTATTCCCCAAAACGGAGGGCTCAGTCTTTTCACAAAAGCAGCTATTCTTCCTATTTTTATTTCCCTAAGCTGCCTTGAGATGATCCCACCACTCATCTTCCTCCCAAACACATACACTTACACACACGTACACATGTACACACACATACACACATGCATATACCTGTACGTACATACATGCATGCGCACACATGCAAAGCCAAGGGGGAAAGAACTGAAAGAGTGATGAGAGGCCGACGCTGAGAGCAGGGACTTGAACAGGATTGGGAGGGGCAGGTGTGCAGAGGGCTGGTCATGAGCCTCACTGATTCACGCTCTGACCGGAAAGGCCCATGCACACTGAGGCACCAGGCCTGCGACCGCGAAGCTGCTGTGGCTGAGACAGCAGGTCACACTCAGTCCTCGAGAAGACCCCCACGGGGCTGTGGGAGCCCAGAGAAGGGGGCCCCCAGCAGATGGGGTAGGACACCCCCCAGCGAGTGGAGGGGACACCATGGAGCACCTTGGCTTTTCAGTGGCCCGGATTTCGTGGGGGGGGAGGTGTGGGTGTCCCCCTCCAGCACCATCACCCTCTCATTCCTCAGGGCAACCTCAGGCAGCTCAGCGTAAAAAGAAAAGCCAACCTACCTTCACCTCATTAGTTTTCCAGGCATGTTTCCCACCTGAATACTTAATGGCTAATTAACCTCATGTGAGATCCGTCTGCCTTGTCATAAAAACGCTGGCAAGTCTGTGCTGGGGGGTGGCATCCGGGGCCAGGACGTAAGGACAGGTGGCGGGAGCACAGGTAGGACAGCTTAGGGAAGGCAGCCCAGAGAAGGGGGGTCCAGGAGGAAGCATGGGGGGCGGGAGGGAGCCAGGTGGCCCTGAGGCTCTGAGAGCTGAGAGACAAGAAGGTGTGTAAAGGGCGTGGGTGTCATCTCAAGAAGTCTGGCTGATATTAAAATGATACAAAAATTCAGAAGAAGATTTACACTCAGGGCTCCACATGCACTTGGCAACATGCCAGCGATGCGTGTGGGGCCTTGGAGCAAGACAGACTCAGTAGCTCAGTGACCTTGAGCAAGTCCCTCTCTGAGCCTTAGTTTTCTTATTTATGAAACGGGTGGGAGAGCAGGGAACAGGAATAGAATGTGCCCCTCATATTTAACTGGAGCATTGAAGAACACCTCTCACCCCGCACCGTCTCTGACCTTTAACATGGAGACCATTGTAAGAGAAGCCAGGGCAAAATCAGACTGCTTTTAAAGTACAGATTTTAAGGATGTGCTGGTGTATTGGGGAGTTTGCTCTTTTATATGTTAAATTATTAATTTAAAATGCTAAACATACATTTTGGGCCCTGCGCAGGAGACAAGGAATCCTATATGGCTTTAGGTAAAGCCATATAGCTACAGAAATCAAGGCAGAAGAATAGACAAAGATCAATGGAAGAGAATAGAAAGCCCAGAAACAGACCCATACAAATGTAGCCAACTGATTTCAACAAGTGTGTGAGAGCAATGCGAGGGAGAAAGGATAGACTTTTCAACAGATAGTGCTGGGAGAAAATACTTGCAAAATACATATTGGAAATGACTTTTTTTCCAAAATATTCAAAGGAATATTAAACTCAACAATAAGAAAACAAACAATACAATTTTAAAATGAACAACAGATATGAATAGATGTCTCACCAAAGGAGATCTACAGGTGGTAAATAAACATAAAAATAATACTTATCATTTATCATTAGAGAAATGAAAATTAAAATGACCATGAGATACCACTAAATACTTATTAGAATGGCTAAAATCCAAAATGCTGACAATACCAAATGATGGTGAAGATGTGGAGCAACAGGAGCTCTCATTTCTTGCTAGTGGGAATGCAAAATGGTACAGTCACCTTGGAAGACAGTGTGGTGGTTTAATACAAAACTAAACAGACTCTTACCATATGATCCAACAATTGTGCTCCTTGGTATTTACCTGAGTTGAAAACTCATGTTCATCACAAAAATCTGCACATGGATGTCTATAACAGCTTTATTCATAATTGCCAAAACTTGGAAACAACCAAGAAGTCCTTCAACTATCGTTTAGCTAGAAAGCCTAAAAAAGATAGGGGTGACACTTAAATGCATATTACTAAGTGACACAACCAGTCTGGCCATGTGCTGTGTGATTACCATTATATGACGTTCTGGGAAAAGGAAAACTATAAGATAGTAAATAGATAAGATATTACCAGTGGTTTGGGAAGGGACTGAGGTTGAATAGATGTAGTACAAGGGGATTTTTAGGGTGGTGATACTATTCTGTATGATACTGTAATAGTGAATATATGACACCATGCATTTGTCAAAACTTATAGAAATTTACAGCATAAAGTGCAAATCTTAGGTTTTCAAAATTTAAAAAAAATCATTTAGGAGGTTAGAATGTCTCAGGATGGAAGCAACCAAAGAATCTGATTGTATCATAAATACATGAAAGAACCTCAATGCATGCGGTGGGGGAAAGGTGCTGACATAAGTGACTTTGAAAATGAGTAGAGACTGTAAGACAAAGGCAATCTGCTCTCTAGTTGATACGGTTCACCACAGGGATGTGGCCTAACAATTCTGAAACCACTGGAAGTGTGCATCTGGACCCAGCAATTAAATGATGCCCTGCACCTGGCAGGAGCTGAGTTCCTCACTGTTGGGCCAGGAGGTTACAGGTAAGCAAGGAGAGGAGGTCAGAAGGCTCCACGTGGCAACAGACTGGAGTTGGGAACGTCAGGATGAGCTCATACTTAGCTTCATGTAGATACAGATGGAGAGAGAAGTATTTGTAGATGTGTGTACACACATGGCTTAGTGTATACACATGTGTCTCCTTATTCTGTTAGTGGAAAGGGCTCAGGAGCAGCAGCACCCCAGAAACAACATACACATTAGCCCTCAGATTTTTTTTTTTTTTTTTTTTTTTTTTTTGCGGTATGCGGGCCTCTCACTGTTGTGGCCTCTCCCGCCGCGGAGCACGGGCTCCGGACGCGCAGGCTCAGCGGCCATGGCTCACGGGCCCAGCCGCTCCGCGGCATGTGGGATCTTCCCAAACTGGGGCACGAACCCGCATCCCCTGCATTGGCAGGCGGACTCTCAACCACTGCGCCACCAGGGAAGCCCAGATTTTGGTTTTTAACACCATTCTCCAATAAAAGGAGTCAGTGATCCTTGGAACAATGACTGATTCCATGGCGATAGCACAAAATAACAAGATGAGCCTGGAACATCTTGCAGTGCAGAAGGTAAATAATTGTTCCAAAAAATCACAGTGGTGAGGGTATGTTCAAAGGGTATGTGCCAACCGCAAGAGCTCCCAACAGCCAAAGTTGGAACAATTTAAGCAACAAAATAAATAAAATAATATTGGATTATAACCTAAAGTATAAAATAAATACCCATGTATCCATACTGATAACCAATGATTGAACAAATCATAAATGGAAGACAGTAGACAAATCTCCCATGCAGATTCCCAAGTAATTTACGTGGCTCTTCCATTCACAGGAGGCAGGCACAGCTCTCTACTCCTGACATGTGGGCTGTGCATACTGACCTCCTTTCAAAGAGGTCATGCGGCAGATGGGCAGGGGAGAAGTTAGACAGACACGACCTCGGCCAGGTGATGCCGGAAAAGTCATGTTGACAATACGTCCCTTGATGTGACATAATGAGGATATTACTTTATTTCGTGTGGTCTTCCTCCCCCCAAAGTCCGTAACCCCAGTCTGAGCATGAGAAAAACACCAGACAAATACCAACTGTAGGACATTCTACAAAATGCCTGACCAGTACTCAAAACTGTCAAAGTCATCAAAAACAGAGGAAGTCTAACTTTCACAGCCAAGAGGAGCATAATGAAACATACTCAATGTAAAGATGACTAAATGTCATGCGGGCATGAACAGAAAAAGGGCATATGGTAAAAACTAAGGAAATATGAATAAAATATGGGTTTTAGCTAGTAATAATGTGTCAGTATTGTACCGTTCATTGTGGTTAAGGTACCATACTAATGTAAGACGTTAATAATATGGGAAACTGGGTGTTCTGTGTATGGTAACTCTCTAAACTATCTTTGTAACTTTTCCATGAATCTAAAATTGTTCTAAAATAAAAAGTTTATTTTTTTAAAAAAATGTTCATAGCTCCATCACCCAATTAAAATTGGACATATGTCTTTCAGAGATTTTTCTATGCCTTTGCGTGAGTGTATATATACTCTGCACCACTGAACCATGATTTTAACCATAGAGTAGTGGTCTACATCATGGGCCTGCCAGAATTTATTTAACCAATCCTCAGTCACCAGTTATATGTATGGTTTTTCAGTTTCCCACTATTATCATTAACATGTATACACAGTGAGCATCATTGTATGTACATCTTTGTTCGTATCATTGATGATTTGTTTAGAGCCACTGAGTCAGCTCAGTCAGGTTTATAGGTCCTAAAGGCAGAGTGGAACTCTCTGTCACCTTCTATTGGGTTAGAGTGTGTGACTAGGATCCTCAGATTTTTAGTGATGACACATTTTCTAATTCAGGGGTTTGAAGTAGTACTAGACACCTAAATTTAACAAAACTTGGTACCTGGATTTTGAGCAATTTATATTTATTGAAATAAATATATCAGATGTATATATATATATATATTTATATATAAGCTGTGATATATATAATCACAGCTTAAATAAATCAGCTGTGATTATGATCTTTCACAACACCTTCATTTATAACTCTTTTTTCATCTTTTCATCAATTTTTATTTCTCTGAAGTGTCATTGGTCAGTTAGGCTCCAATGTTAATAGAAAACTGTTTGCTTTAACCATGTATTTCTCTTTTCCTCCTCCAACTTTCACTCCAGCCAACTATCAGTATTTTCTCCTGTATGAAAAGAACTTGGTACCAAGTGAAGGAGGGGGCTGACCTGCTTCTAGGAGAAGCCTTTCTCAACTCACCTGCCTACCTTTTGATTTGAACCAAATGGAACCCCAGGAATCTGAAATTACATTGATAATATCGGGCTTATACTTTTTGATCCCAGTATATATTTCCTTTTACTCATTAGAATGATACAGTGCTTTTTATCCTGAATATCTCATAGAAGTCATATTTTAATATAGACCTCATGTAACAAGTATGGGTTGCTCCACAAAGTAATGGTAAAAATAGTCGCATCTCTTGATATTTGAATTAAATGTTCAAGCACCAGCCTGCTATGTAGGGAAAAAAGGCCAGTATCTTCCTCTGGGCTGCCTCCTATCCTGAATGTTCTAAAACCCCAGTGGTTTACGGACTCCTAAACTGAACAGTGAGCCTGGCATTGGTCCATCTAGTACTGTCTGGACTCCTCACTGCCACTTGGTGCCGCTGTTGGGAACTGCTCCACCTGCTCGCAGAGGTGCTGGTCCTGGTGGGCGTGGTTCCCAGGACAACCAGGGCGGAGCCTGCTTCCCAGGACTGTCAGACCACCGCCCGAGGTCCTCAGCACTTCAACCCCATCACAGCAGCCCCCGGAGTACTAGCCACCCCGGAGCTCTGGGACAAAACTGGATTTGACATTCACCTCTCTCTTCCTAGAGAAGGACTGTCCAATGTCTCTTTCTCTTCCTGAGTAAACATTCCCAGAGGCTGGGCAATTTTTCTTTCAACAAGTAAGACATCTGATTTCAACTCCTTTCTACTGACAAAGGCTAGTCACTTGCCCCTTCTAAAAACCCTCTTCCTTTCTCTCCTGCACAAAAAGTCTCATTATTTTCTGTTTTTACTGCCCAGGAGAACTTTGGCCAGGCACGTGCTCCTGCAGATAAAGCTGTTTTCCTGGACTCTAGGGAAGCTGGTCCCTCACCCTTTCTACGAGGAGAGTGAGGCTGTTCATTTTACAGGCGCTACTTCAAATAAGAGGAAACCAAAAAATTAATCTCTAGCAGAAGCATTCATTTTCCCACAAAATTCGAACTGAAATTTGGTCTGCCAATGAAAAAATAAAACCACTAACTCTGTTTCTTGCACATTTTATATACCTCCCCCAAACATATCTTTCTAGAAACACAAACTGTTGATTATTCAATTGATGATGTTCACATTCTAACACATCAAAAATAGTTACTGGGCACTTCAGTGAGTTACTGAAGTGGATCACAGAGGATGAGGGAGAACCTACCAGCCCCCGACCCAGGGGGTTACCTGCTGCTCAGGAGACACAACACAAACACCGGAAGCTGACCTTTCAAACGGGCACAGGGTGCCACATGACAAATGCAAGGCAAGAACAAAACACGCTTCAGGACGTGAGAGCAGAAAGGCCACCTGGGTTGAGTGGTAGGCAGAGACACTCTAGACGTTTGGTCCTGACTTGGGGCTAAAACAAAAGTAAGATTTAGAGGAGAGATTGCAGAACTCTAGAGGGAAGACAGTAGTAAAAATGTCGAAGTAAAAATGTGCTAAGCTTCCTGGAGATGATAAGAAAACTGGGCTGGAAGGTGGGTTCTACATAGAATACCGGGAAACATGGCAAGAAAACGTTAGCCTGGGACAGATTGTAGACAGCCGTAAATGCCAAGTGCCTTAAAAATGGGATTTTATTCTGTAGACAGTGAGAACTCCTTTATGGAGCCCACACTGCATGCCTGGCTCTGGGCTGGGTAATTTACATGTAGTGTCATATATAACCCAAATGTAACGCAAGAGCTCTGAACTAAGTAGTCTTGTCCCCATGTGCATGTGGGGGAGCTGAATATGACAAGGCTCAAGGATATCTATTTCTTTGATGCTTTTTCTTGATTTCGATGATTATTTCTCTGGTGAGCGTCTTCAACTGTATTCTTATGAACATATCTAGCTCTCTTGCCAGAAAAGCGCACCATTTCTCTGGAATATAGTTAAACAAGGTGGCAGATCTAAATATCCTACAAACTCAGCCCCTCCACTTGAGTGATTCAGCCTTTCCACTGACACTGAGCTGATGCTTTTTAGACACGAAGACTGTTGATTGCTGTGGAGTGGTTTGTGAAGGCTTAGCCTGATTTATTACTTGGTTTAATTCTTTGCAGCCTTCTGGAATTAATTTATTTGTATGATTGACAGATGGCCCAAAGTGATGCATGTTACACTGCAGGTGTGTGGGGTAGTGAGGAATCTGAAGAATGCTAGGACTGTTACTAAAAGTCAGAGAAGTGATTCTTTCCCAGTGCGCATTTTCTTCCCTCAGAATCACCTGAAGCGTAGAGAACTTCCATGTTGAAGCTCCTTGATTTGCTAACTTTACTTTAGAGCCCTATCAGTATTTACAATGAGCAGCAGAATTGAGTTGCTGAAGCAGAAGGGCCTTGGAGACACCTAAGCTTGTCAGGTATGCTGCTGAGAATGTTTTCACTAAGAGATATTTTTTGCTTGTCTTTCCCATCAGTTGAAAAAAAGGGGGCTTTATATTAATTATCATAGCTTTTGCTTCCCCCTCCTCCCCTTTAAGGTAACAGTAATCTCACCTAGTCTCAACTGTCACTTGGCTGTCCTTACCATTTTTATGTACTTTGGAGTTTGATATAAATGTGTTGTCTCGCTGGCCAGGGAAAACTCAATTGAATTACCAACAAAATAGAAGATTTTGAGTTTTATACACACAACTAATTAATTGAGTATTGATTTTTCTCCAGTTACATTATACAATGCAAATGAAGATAAAAGGCACAGTCACTGAAGTAGAAAGGTGCCAGGGGAAAGGGGTACCCACCACACAGACTGAAGATTCCCATCACTTACAAGGTCCCTCACAAAAAGCAGAATCTTTTCAATTTGTTCACTAGTTCAATTACTTTTATGAGAAGTCCTTCAAAGTGTTTTGCCCTATTCAAGTCAAACACCTGGGATTGAAGGTGTGGACTGGCAGGTGCTCAGCTCCTTGGGGCAAGCGGGCAAGTGCCTTGGCAAGACAGCTGATAGGTTACACACATTCCAACCATCACACAGACTCCTGCCAGGAGTGCCAGTGCTGAGTGGAGTTGGGTGCTGGGCAGCAGGGAGGTTGGGGAGTCTGCTCGAGGGGAAGCAGGAAGCTCCCGGACCAACCCACATCCTCCACCCTGCCCCATTCCTGTGCTTCACCCTCCATGGTTTAAGTTTCAGCCAGGGCCACTAAGCTCTGGTGAAAATCCAAATAACTCTTCCCTTTCGGAAGAGTGGCTTCCAACATTTCAGTGGGCTTCATCTTAACATGCAATCAGAGTAATATTCAAAATACTTAGAACATGCCAGAGGACACTGACCCCCCCACAACCCGACACTAAGGTAAACTGGTCCATTCAAGACAAAGTCTACCATTCAGCTACTTTAAATTTATGTAAAACCTAACCTGTTCCTGCATGTTGGTTTTTAAGATTTTACTGTTGTTTCCTACTTTTCTTTCTTTCTTTTTTTTTTATTTAACATCTTATTGGAGTACAATTGCTTTACAATGGTGTGTTAGTTTCTGCTTTATAACAAAGTGAATCAGCTATATATATTCATTTATCCCCATATCTCCTCCCTCTTGCATCTCCCTCCCTCCCACCCTCTCTATCCCACCCCTCTAGGTGGTCACAAAGCACCAAGCTGATCTCCCCGTGCTATGTGGCTGCTTCCCACTAGCTATCTATTTTACATTTGGTAGTGTATATATGTCCATGCCACTCTCTCACTTTGTCCCAGCTTACCCTTCCCCCTCCCCCCTATTTTTCATCTTTTCTTTTTTTACTGGATCATCTTTAGCTTATTTCACTACTCATTTTTTCCACTCTTTTTCTTCTGTTTTTGAATTTAAGACCAAGAAATAGAAATCAGTTATAAGGACAGTTTGTACCCAAACAGGAAATTCTGGGTGGCTCTTTCAGCCACATGTCGAGGGAGGATGGGTCTGGTGTGTTTGTCGGCACTGAGACAGAAGTAGGAAGTAAGATCAGAAAGTCTCAAATGCCCTGAGAGCACAAGAGCAGTGGAGAGTCTGCCCGAGATGGGATATCAGAGTAACACAGAGGGAGGTAACAACATGCATGGCAAGTATGTAGACCAAAACCTACCAGGTGTTTTGTTGGCAATGATCAAAAAGTTTGATAACCCTGTATTGAGGAGGCTATGGGGGGAAAGTGCTCTGCTGGTGAGGATGTAAATTGACACAACCCCTCTGGAAGGCAGTTCGACAATATCTATGAAGACCAGTGATGCATATACACTTTCACTCAACAATTCCTTTTCTGTGAACTTATCCAATTCATTATGCACATGAGAAATTATATACTTACATGATTACTCATTACAGCATTCTTTATACAGCAAAATGTCTGAAACAACCCAAGTGACTATCAATACACACAGATTAAATAACTTAGGACATATCCACCCAATGGAATACCATGTAGTGGTTTTTTAAAAAAGGAAGAAGGAGGAGGAGGAGAAAGAATGAGAAAGCGATTCATCTACTTTGTGGAAAGTCTCCAAGATGAAACAAGGTACAAAACACTATGTACAATACACTGACTGTTGAACACAAAGGGCAGGGGATCATGCTGGCCATGGAAATGGGCCTCTCAGATCTGCTGTGGGAAGTAGGGCTGACTGGTGCCCAGCGCTCTGTGTCTGGATCCCACCATGTTCCTACTGAGGTCCTATTTCCTCCAGGCTGCCCCCAGTCCATGACTGGGCACAGTCTATTTCTGTTGGAGCTAGGATTCCTCTAATTGGCAGCTGGCTCAAGGACTCCCCACTGGCCAGGTCAAAACTTCCCAAATCGGTGCTGTGGTCTGAGACTCCCCCTTTCTTCCTCTTATTTGCCCCCAGGAGTCAGACCTGCCTCACAGCCTGAAGGCTCCCCTGTTGCTCTTGTTGCCTCTCCCCTTCACCCTAACTAATACCTGGGAGAAGATGCACATACTCCTATTTTCTTTTATGGGCATAAAGAAACTCCAGAGATTGATCACCTCTTTGAGGAGTGGTAATGGCACACAGGATAGAGGGTTGGGAGGGAGACTTTTTACTCTTTATGCATATCTACACATACACAAATATACGTATATAAATATATATGACTGCAGTACCTATTCAAAAATGAAATAAAAATGTTACATGCATCTAGTGAAAACAGAGGGCAGCACAGACCTGGGATGCAGACAGCAGCCCTGTGGCATTGTGACTTATAATGAGAGACATGCATTTGGTCTTCCTCCTCTTTTCTGGCACAGAGCTCATAAGTCAGCTGGAATTCTCTAAGTGGGGAGAACAATCAAGTTGTCTTCTGTTATGTTAATGAGGTGACTTTTAGAAAGCTGGTAACCTAAGGATGGGGGCTAGTTGCCAGGGAACCCAACTCCACCCCTGAGGGGCTGGAGGTTGATTCAATCACCAATGGCCAGTGATTCAATCAACTGTGCCTGTGTAATGAAGCCTCCCTAAAAACCCAAGAGGAGGGGGTTTGAAAAGTTTCTGGGAAAAACCTTTCCTGGGAACCCAGACCTCAGTTCCTCACTGGCTCTCTCTGAAGCCTAGGTTCTAAAACTCCATCAGCTGGAAAAGCCTGGAAGCCCTATAACAAAAGCCACTTATCCACTCAACAGAAAAATAAGCCATGTTACCCTCCTTCCCAGCTGTTTTCCCAAAGAGCCATACAACAACCCCCAGGAGCACAGAGAACACGGGCACAGTGTTGCTGACTTGTCTCCAGAAAGGTTTAGGGGAGCCCCTCAAACTGCCCGCCATCTCCATGATGCCTGCAGCCCTTCTACTCAAGGCCTCGCGCCATCACTCTCTCTTCTCAACTAAAGGAGGGGATTGCGGGGCCTTGCTCTTCTCTGAATTTCTTTAATAATCTTTGAGAGAGAATTGGAAAAACAATCCTGACTTGGTCATATGTACAGGTTTAAGGTTTTTAAGTTATTTTATTTTCATTTCTACTAAAGCCAATAAAAATTCCTTATCCGATAAATATTTATAGAAGCACTAAGATTAAGTGATTTCTTTGAGCAGATACTCATCTCTGGAGCCAAACAGACCTTGATTTAAATTCCAACTCTGCCTCTTATAGCTTATGGAACTTCAAGCCAGTATCTTGGCCTTTCTGCCTCAATTCCTCAGATGCAAATTGGGGAAAATAAGACTACCTTATACTGTTGACAAGAGGATTAAAATAAGATACCATGCACAGCACGTGGCATTGTACCGGTTGGCACATAACAGGAATTTAATAACAAATAATAAAGCCTTCTCCTTTCTCTTAGAGCCCTGCAAAAATATGAAAATTAGATTTTTTACATTTTCTGGTCAAAGACAATAATCAGTATAAAAATCTCATTTTACAGTTGCCCGTGCTCCCTTTGCTTTTGCAAACAACATCGGCCCAGTTATGCCACATAACAGTTGTTGGAGCCACATTCATTTGCCCCGTGATGCCATTAACTCTGGTGACTTGTGTTCCTCAAGACCCAGCCCAAAACCAGAAGTCAGTTTTGCTTTTTGTGGTCCTTATGTGATTATTGTTGTGCCCAATTCTCTTCTTTGTGCCCAAAACCTACCCCTCAAGCCAAATGAGTGAACAAAAGTTGTTGCTGGGTCAGATTCTGGTCCTCCTCCATTATGCCCCTTCCCCCTCAATGACTCCCAGGGCAACACCATAGACAGAGATGGAGACTTCTAGACCCTGGTTACTGACGCTCAAGATCAAAGAGCTTGGTCTTCAGACAAGGAATTAATCCTGGAGGTGAAAAATAATGTAAGAAGGATTGAAATGTAAAAGATCACTCTACAAACCAAGACTTGGCCACCGTCAAGCTCCACACTGAGTGTGACCTCCTTGGGGGTGTGCACAAGAGCTAATCAGTTGACAACCTCACACTCATAGCAAGGCCAGAATCAGCAGGAAGCAAAAAGAAAAACAAAAAAACACAATCAAAACCAAAACACCTGCTGGTTTAAGAATACATTGATCCTCTCTTTATTGCAGGGTAATAATTTTTGGTGTCATTTTCTAAAATACTTTGTTTGGCCATCATTTTAGCAATTGTTTTCACCGACAGAAAGCACTCTGGGGAGCACCACCCTCCCTGGCAGTGGCATTGAAGCCATGATTCAGCGCTCACTGAAGCCCAGACCTCAGTGGTCTAAAAGGCATTTTCAGAGACAAGTGGGAAAAGTAAAGATGGTTGCTGTCTCAAGGAATGTAAGAGTTCCACTATTAATTTGGAAAAGAATTGCCCATTTGGTACTTTTTCCCCATAGAATCTGAAAAATGAAGTTATAATATTTTGTTAGGTGATAAAGAGCACAAACTGGATTGTTTTCATTTTCTACTAAAGATCTTATAAATAGTTAATGTTGTTTTGCTTTTAATGTTTACCAGACACATTCCTTTTTTTAAAGAAATAGCCAAAACTTTTAAAACACCCATTACATTCTCCTATTATGAAGAATAATTTAACTTTACCTCTTATATTGAACGTTAAACTGGGGTAGTTTCTTTTTTTTTTTAATTTATTTTATTTAGATTTATTTTTGGCTGCGTTGGGTCTTCCTTGCGGTGTGCGGGCTTCTCATTGCAGTGGCTTCTCTTATTGCGGAGCATGGCACACGGGCTTCAGTAGTTGTGGTGCACAGGCTTAGTTCCTCCGTGGCATGTGGGATCTGCCTGGACCAGGGCTCAAACCCGTGTCCCCTGCATTGGCAGGTGAATTCTTTTTTTTTTTTTTTTTTGAATTCAACAAGTATTTATTGAGTGCCTGTTATATGCAAGATTTTGTTTCAGGTACTTGGGACACATCAGAAAATAAACCAAAGGTCCCTGCCCTCATGGAGCTTACAGTCTAGCGTTTATGACCACTTCACCTGGAGGTGACCCTGCGCAAGTCACTGTACCTCTATCTTCAGCCACCTGATGCAGGAATAAGCAGGCCCAGCTCAGACATGGGTAACAGCCTGGTGTGCTGGAGAGGCCAAACAACACACCCACCCCCAGCCCACCACCCAGACAGTAGACAGGGCTGGAAGCTGACTTTTAATAATGAAGTACAAGGAGGAAAGAGCACAGGGACTGGAGCAAGTGGTCTGCTGTGCTGCGGCCCCAGGGCCTGGGCTGGCTACACAAACTGCTGCTGCTGCTGCTGCTGCTTCTTGGTGGCTGCCTTGCTGGCAAGGTCCTTGGCCTTCTCTGTAGCTGCCAGTGCCGTTTCCTTGGCCTTCTCCTTGGCTTCCTTGGCTGTTTCAACAAGGGTTTTGGGAGGGGTCTCACCTTGCAGCTTGGCCAAGATGTATTCAAAACCCTTCATAGTCTTGGTCACGTTGCTTTTGAACTGGGCGAGACCAAATTCCTGGACAGCTCTGGAGACGCTGAACAAGCTAGAGGAGACCCAGGCTTCCCGGCAGATTTCGGTCCAGCCGCTGTTATCAGAGTTCACACGGTAAACACATCGTTCCTCTACCACCATCAGCCGGGCATGGTTGATGTTCCAGGTGAAGGTGGTCATGGTCTGGTTCTGTGGGTCCACAATAGAATCCTCCAGGATGTACACTGAGTGAGCAACATTGGCAGGAAATAGTCGCTCAGCCCAGCGGGGCATCCTGTTCGTCTTGGTCAGGAGTCGCCGGGACAGGAGCTTCTGGTCAGGGGTCACCTCCCGGTGCACTATGTCTTCCGTCAAGACATGTTTGCTATAGGGATTCGGGTACCGCTGCCAGAAGGCAGCGAACACTTGGTCCCAGGAACTCCGGAGCACGCTCTGGCCCAGGAAATACTTCACCATTGTCCAGGCCGGGCGGGCTCAGTGCCCGCGCAACATCAGGGGTGCGGAGCCCGGGGGGCACGCGGAGACCGGGCTGGAGCTCGACGCTCGGCCGCCAAGCTAGCAGCTCAGTCACTCCAGCGCCGCACCCAAACAGGCGCCACCGCCGCCATGAGGATTTGTCTGCAGGTGGATTCTTAACCACTGTGCCACCAGGGAAGCCCTGGGGTAGTTTCTTAATAGTATTTGAGCATCCATAGCAGTCTATGTCTCCACCAAATTAGAAAACAAATTTATAAACAGTATTACCAAATCAAATATATTTTTACCCTAAAATATGGAAATGAAATCTGTGAGTTCTCCCTTTGAAACAGAAGTGAAAACACATATTGCACCATCAACTATGGGAATAGTACATCAACATCTTTGCCTTTTCCATAAGCTGTAGGGTCAGGCAGTGACCCAGAAAGGCAAGCAGTGGAAAGAAAGGACCTAAACATCCTGTCAATTCATGGAACCCACCACCACCTCCAAGTTGAGGAAGGGTGACCGTGTGCTTTCCTGTTCTGAATATTTACTTCTTTACTTGTTCTAACCCACTTTACATGCAATTGGATTCAGGAGAAAGATAAGGAGCGAAAGGGGAGAAGCACAGGATAATCTTTATCTCTAGGCTCAAAATTCCACTAAATATGTTTTCACAGAGCAGTTAAGATGAGGGTCCAACTATATAATAATAAAAGGATCAATACAAGAAGAGGATATTACACTCATTAACATATATGCACTCAATATAGAAGCACTTAAATGCATAAAATACTAACAGACAAAGGGAGGAACTGATGGGAATACAATAATAGTAGGAGACTTTAACACCCCACTGACATCAATGGACAGATCTTCCAGTCAGAAAATCAGTAAGGCAACAGAGATCCTAAAGGATACAATAGAACAGTTAGACTTAATTGACATCTTCAGGACACTACATCCAAAAAACAAAAACAAAAACATAAAACAACAATAATACACATTCTTTTCAAGTCCACATGGAACATTCTCTAGGATACTAGGACACAAAAAAGCCTCAACAAATTTAAGAGGCTAGAAATTGTTTCAAGCATCTTTTCTGACCACACCAGCATGAAACAAGAAATCAACCACAGAAAGAGAAATGAGGAAAAAAAATTACATGGAGACTAAACAACGTGCTACCAAAAAACCAATGGGTCAATGATGAAATCAAAGAGGAAATAAAGAAATACCTTGAGACAAATGATAATGGAAACACAACCATACCAAATCTATGGGATGCAGCAAAAGCCATCCTAAGAGGGAAGCTCATAGCAATACAGGCCTTCCTCAAAAAACAATAAAAATCTAAAATAAACAACTTAAATGACCACCTAAAAGAATTAGAAAAAGAAGAACAAACAAAACCCAAAGTCAGCAGAAGAAATGAAATAATAAATATTGGAGAGGAAATAAATAAGAGATCAAAACAACAGAAAAGATCAATAAAACCAAGAGGTGGTTTTTTGAAAAGATAAACAAAATTGACAAGCCTCTGGCCAGGCTCACCAAGAAGAAAATAGTGGACCCAAATAAACAAGATAACAAATGAAAGAGGAGAAATAACAAAAAATATGGCAGAAATACAAAAAAACAAAAAAGAATACTGTGAAGAGTTATATGCCAACAAATTGGACAACCTAGAAGAAATGGACAAGTTTCTAGAAACATACAGTCCACCAAAACTGAATCAAGAAATAGATAATTTGAACAGACCAATAACTAGAAGTGAAATAAAATCTGTAATTAAAAAAAAACAAACTCCCTGTAGGGCTTCCCTGGTGGCACAGTGGTTGAGAGTCCGCCTGCTGATGCAGGGGACACAGGTTTGTGCCCCGGTCTGGGAAGATCCCACATGCCGTGGAGCGGCTGGGCCTGTGAGCCATGGCCGCTGAGCCTGCGTGTCCGGAGCCTGTGCTCCGCAGTGGGGGAGGCCACAACAGTGAGAGGCCCGCATAACGCAAAAAAAGAAACCTCCATGTAAACAAAACTCCAGAACCAGATGGCTTCACTGGGGAAGCCTACCAAACAAACAAAGAAGAACTTATACTGATCCTTGTCAAACTCTTCCAAAAGACTGAAGAGGAGGGCACCCTCCCAAAGTCATTCTATGAAGCCACCATCACCCTGATACCAAAACCAGACAAAGAGACTACCAAAAAAGAAAATTACAAGCCAATATCTTTGATGAATACAGACACAAAAATCTTCAACAAAATATTAGCAAACTGAATCCAACAACACATAAAAAGGATCATACACCACAATCAAGCTGGATTCATCCCAAGGGTCACAAGGATGGCTCAACACACACAAATCAATTAATGTGATACACCATGTCAACAAAAGACAAAAACCACATGATCATCTCAATAGATGCAGAAAAGGCATTTGATAAAATTCATCATCCATTCATGAGAAAAACTCTTGCCAAAGTGGGTGCAGAGGGTACATACCTCAACATAATAAAAGCTATTTATGACAAACCCACAGCCAACATAATACTCAATGGTGAAAAGCTGAAAGCCTTCCCACCAAATTATGGAACAAGACAAAGATGCTCTCTCTCAGCACTCCTATTCAACATAGTATTGGAAATCCTAGCCACAACAATTAGACAAGAAAAAGAAATTAAAAATATCCAAATTGGAAGGGAAGAGGTAAAATTGTCATTATATGCAGATGACAGGACACTCTGTAAAGAAAACCTAAATACTCCACACAAAAACTATTAGAACTGATAAGTGAATTCAGAAAGGTAGCAGGATACAAGATTAACAAACAGAAATCTGTTGCATTTCTTTACACTAACAATGAAATATCAGAAAGAGAAACTTTTAAAAAATCCCTTTTAAATATGTGTCCAAAATAAAATAAAATAAAATAAAATACCTAGGACTAAACCTGACCAAGGAGGTGAAAGACTTACAAGCTGAGAACTATAAAACATTGATAAAGGAAACTAAAGATGACTCAAAGAAATAGAAAGATATCCCATGCTCCTGAATTGGAAGAATTAGTATTGTTAAAATGGTCATACTACCCAAAGCAATCTACAGATTTAATGCAATCCCTATCAAATTACCCATGACATTTTTCACTGAACTAGAGAAATATTCCTAAAATTTATATGGAACCCCAAAAGACCCAGAATTGCCAAAGCAATCCTGAGGAAAAAGAACAAAGCTTACAGCATAATACTCCCAGACTTCAGACAATGCTATAAAGCTACAGTAATAAAAAATGTGGTATTGGCACAAAAACAGATATATGAATCCATGGAACAGAATAGAGAGCCTAGAAATAAACTCACACACCTACAGTCAATTAATCTTTGACAAAGGAGAAAACAGTGGAGAAAAGACAGTCTATTTAGCAAGTGGTGTTGGAAAAGCTGGACAGATGCATGTAAATCAATGAAGTTAGAACACACCTTCACACCATACACTAAAATAAACTCAAAAAAGGCTTAAAGACTTAAATATAAGACATGACACCATAAAACTCCTAGAAGAGAACATAGGCAAAACATTGTCTGACATAAATTGTAGCAATGCTTTCTTAGATCAGTCTCCTAAGGCAAAAGAAATAAAAGCAAAAATAAACAAATGGGACCTAATTAAACTTACAAGCTTTTGCACAGCAAAGGAAACCATAAACGAAATGAAAAGACAACCTAGAGAATGGGAGAAAATACTTGCAAACAATATGACCAACAAGGGCTTAATTTCAAAAACATACGAACAGGGTTTCCCTGGTGGCGCAGTGGTTAAGAATCCACCTGCCAATGAAGGAGACACAGGTTTAAGCCCTGGTCTGGGAAGATCCCACATGCCGCGGAGCACCTAAGCCCGTGCACCACAACTACTGAAGCCCTCGCGCCCTAGAGCCCGTGCTCTGTAACAAGAGAAGCCACTGCAATGAGAAGCCTGCGCACCACAGCGAAGAGTAGCCCCCGCTCGCCACAACTAGAGAAAGCCCATGTGCAGCAACGAAGACCTAACGCAGCCAAAAAAAAAAAAACCGAACAGTTCATACAACTAAATAGCAAAAAAAAAAACCCAAACAACTGAATCAAAAAAATAGGCAGAGGCCTAAATAGATATTTCTCCGAAGGAGACATACAGATGGCTGACACGCACATGAAAAAGTGTTCATCGTCACTAATTATTAGAGAAATGCAAACCAAAGTACAATGAGGTGTCACCTCACACCAGTCAGAATGGCCATCATTAAAAAGTCTACAAATAATAAATGCTGGAGAGGGTGTGGAGGAAAGGGAGCCCTCCTACACTGTTGGTGGGAATTGGTGCAGCCACTATGGAGAACAGTATGGAGGTTCCTTAAAAAACTAAAAATAGAGTTGCCATATGATCCAGCAGTCCCACTCCTGCACATATATCTGGAAAAGATGAAAGCTCTCATTCAAAAAGATACATGCACCCCAATATTCATAGCAGCACTATTTATAATAGCCAAGACATGGAAGCAATCTAAGTGTCCATCAACAGATGAATGGATAAAAAAGATGTGGTATATATATACAATGGAATATTACTCAGCCATAAAAAAGAATGAAATAATGTCATTTGCGGCAATGTGGATGGAACTAGAGATTATCATACAAAGTGAAGTCAGACAGAGGAAGACAAATATGATATCATTTATATGTGGAATCTAAAAACATGATATAAATGAACTTACAAAACAGAAACAGGCTCACAGACATAGAAAAGAAACTTACGGTGACCAAGGGGGAAAGTGGGGAGGAATAAAAGGAGTTTGGGATTAACAGGTATACGTTACTATATAGAAAATAAACAAAAGAGTATGAAAAATAATATATATATACACACATATATATAACTGAATCATTTTGCTGTACATCTGAAACTAACAAAACATTGTAAATCAACTATACTTCAATTAAAAATAAAAATATATTTAGGAAAGATTTTTAAAAAGATGAGGGTCCAGTAAATTGTTTTATTTAAATATTCCACCATTATATTTTGCAGAGGCAATAGAGCTTCCTCAAAGCTAACATGGCTTGTTTTTATTTTGTGATCTATTTTACAACTGATATTCCTACATACACTTTTTTAGGTGACTGTGTGGTTTTCACCTCAGGTCTTCAGCAAGAACTACAGAGAAGAAAAGATTCTGAAGAATCAATCAAATTTTCTGTCAAGTCCCAGTAACATCCCTGTCTTAACCACGTGCAGGAGAGATGAAACACATTATCAACCTGTATGAAAGCATCAACAGTACAGCAAGAAATAATTCAGACTGTCCTCCTGTGGTTTTGCCAGAAGAGATATTTTTCACGATATCCATTGTTGGGGTTTTGGAGAATCTGATGGTCCTTCTGACTGTGATCAAGAATAAGAATCTTCAGTCACCCATGTACTTTTTCATCTGCAGCTTGGCTATTTCCGATATGCTGGGCAGCCTGTACAAGATCTTGGAAAACATCCTGATCATGTTCAGAAACATGGGTTACCTCGAGCCTCAAGGCAGTTTTGAAACCACAGCAGACGACGTGGTGGACTCCCTGTTCATCCTCTCCCTCCTTGGCTCAATTTGCAGCCTGTCTGTGATCGCCGCTGACCGCTACATCACAATCTTCCACGCTCTGAGGTACCACCGCATCGTGACCCCGCGCCGTGCCCTTGTCGTCCTGATGGTCATCTGGACGTGCTGCATGGGCAGCGGCATCACCATCGTGACCTTTTCCCATCATGTCCCCACAGTGATCGCCTTCACAGCGTTGTTCCCGCTGATGCTGGCCTTCATCCTGTGCCTCTACCTGCACATGTTCCTGCTGGCCCGCTCCCACGCCAGGAGGACCTCCACGCTTCCCAGAGCCAACATGAGAGGGGCTGTCACACTGACTGTTCTGCTCGGGGTCTTCATTTTCTGTTGGGCGCCCTTTGTCCTTCATGTCCTCTTGATGACATTCTGCCCAGCTGACCCCTACTGTGCCTGCTACATGTCCCTCTTCCAGGTGAACGGTGTGTTGATCATGTGTAACGCCGTCATTGACCCCTTCATATATGCTTTCCGGAGCCCAGAGCTCAGGGACGCATTCAAAAAGATGACCTTCTGCAACAGGTACCAGTAGAATTATTGGTCCCTGATTTTAGGAGCCATGGGGAAATACTGTCAAGGGACAGAGTAACGTGACATACCAACAATACTAATGCTCCAACTGTCCTTTCCTTCCCTAAAGCACACGAGGAGAATCTCACTGACTTGTGTTGTAATAGCTCAGTTCCTTGTGCACAGCCTTGCTGTAGGTACAACTTCTATACCTAGAGAGACAAAATATTTACTAAAAAGAAGGACAAGATACAAAGCACATGCAGCAATACACATATGAGAACTCTGGGCTGAGGAAGAAGTTGTTCTTCTATAGATATCTAGCTAGCCTATCACTGGGGTGGCCTTTCCAAAGTACTAGGACAAGTACTCAGTGTATAAACTACAGGGCCTTTGTAAGCCAAAGGTGCCATTAAGTTGCTGTAGCTGAATTTGCCTGTCCCAGACTGCCACACAGAATCCCTGCTCGCCTGCTTTCCCTTCTGCCTGCCTGCTTTCTTGTATGCCATCTCAGATCTTTCTGGAAGCAGGCAGGATGCACATTATAAACGTCAAATAACCAGTGTTGAGTTTCCAATAATAAAGAAACCTTCTCCGTTAGTCTTCTTTGCTAACTCAGTATCCCACTGGCCTTAAAGTATTTTCCTGGTTAAAACTCCTCAAGCTTTAGGAGAATAAATTTCAAAGGAGGAAGTAAAAATTTAATCCATTTGGTTCCTATGTAGGAATAAATAAAGGTCAGAGGAAAATTGTGAAGTTTGTAGAAGATATAATCAATCCTTGTGTATCTGTCCAAACACAGAAGTAAATGAAAAGACGTCCCAAGCCCCAATATGCATTTTGTGGACTAAGTCAAGAGTGTGTGTGTTCACCATGTTTTTGGACTATGGGGGAAACCAAGACCAAAACAATACTTCAGGACAGTGCTATTATTGAGACCCAAGCCAGAGAGTGATGAAAAACACTTAAACTCATTCCACAGATGAGTCTGAGAGGCAGATAACATCACTGGAGAACTTCATCCTACCATCATCCACAGGAAAGATGCCAGATATCGAAAAGCAACATCCCAAGTAGGGTAAAGGAAGCATAAATTGCAAGTTCATATGTTTTTAATAGCTAAAGATAAAGCTTAAAGAGGAAGCAAATTCTGATCCTAAGTCCTTGCTGAGATGGAAGAGAGAAAGAGGCCAGGTCTGCAGGTGCATGGAGCTGAAATGCTCAGGATCCACAGTGAGGGACGGCGTCTCGGGATGAGGCAGTTCTTGGCCCTCGGAGTTTTCCCTAAGCTGCTGAAAGGAGAAGCAAGCCACAAGCAGGACTGCTGGCTGGGTGATGGGTTGGATATTAGGTGTGGGGAGGGACAGGGGCTTAAGAAGCAGAAGAGAAAGCACAGAGTTAAAGGGAAGGCAGCTGTGGGCAGGTGTCCAGAAAGCCTGTGACACAGCTTGAAGGTGAAACCCACAGTGTGTCTTCTGGTTCTCCATTCTCTAGAAATCCTTCTTTGGTCCTTCCCTCTCACCAAATGAATGATGATACCCTTTTTCTCCTCTTATTTCTCTGGCAGAACCTCCAGGACAAAGGCAAAAAGAAGCAAAGATTGAGGGATTCCTTACGCTTTTCTTCACTTTAATAGAAATGCTTTTAAAAATTTCACCAATAAGTTTACTTTTTGAAAATTACCTTTCATCAAGTTAATAATGTTCTTTTTCTGCCTAGTTTCTTAACAGTAATTTTTAATCACTAATCAATGTTGAATTTTATTTAATGCTTTTTCAGCATCTATCAGATGATCAGTTTTTCCTCCTTTAATTTCTTAAGGTGGTATATCACATTAATAGATTTTTAACAGTTGGGCTATCTTTGCAAACTTCAAATGAAGATTGATATGTAGTATACCAACCATGGTCATATTTACAAAGCTAAAATATACTGTTTGACAAACAACTTATTGTGAATTATACTTTTACATATTTGAAATTACCTATAATGATATAATTTAATTTATATTTCATGAATGACCTCTAGTGAATTTTAAGAAAAATGAGAATAGTACCAAAAAATACAGATTCAAGATATGTGGTTTTGAGAGAATTCCCTGGCTGTCTAGTGGTTAGCGCTCAGGGCTTTCCCTGCCAGGGCCTAGGTTCGATCCCCGGTCTGGGAAGTAAGATCCTGCAAGCTGTGCACTGCGGCCAATAAAATAAACAGATATGTGGGTTCCATAAATATTCCCTTTAAAATAAAGGAGAAGAAATTATACATGGAATATTTAGTTGGCTACTCCTTTACGTATATTTAGTGATTTTTAAAATCTATTTTGTGCAGATCCCTATTTGCTACACATGCAACAGTTTGTAGCTAGAAATTCTCACACTCAGGGTGACAACCTCCCATTGACATTACAATATGATCATTGAAGAAGCAGCAAACAACTGTTATTTATTTTGCCAACATGTGTTGTATATTTAAGATCTATTATTTGCGAAGCATTGCTGAAAAAAGAATCCAGTTAACTCCTCTTTGCAAATCTACATATATGTTTCTTTTTTTAAAAATTTTATTTTTATGTATTTTTGGCTGTGTTGGGTCTTTGTTGCTGCACGTGGGCTTTCTCTAGTTGCAGCGAGTGGGGGCTACTCTTCTTTGCAGTGCGTGGGCTTCTCATTGTGGTGGCTTCTCTTGTTGCGGAGCACGGGCTCCGGGCGCGCGGAGTAGTTGCAGCTTGCTGGCTCTAGAGCGCAGGCTCGGTAGCCGTGGCTCGCGGGCTTAGTTGCTCCGCGGAATGTGGGATCTTTCCGGACCAGGGCTCGAACCCCTGTCCTCTGCGTTGGCAGGTGGATTCTTAACCACTGCGCCACCAGGGAAGCCCTACATACATGTTTCTTTATCCACATAAGTGTAGTCTGTATTACAATTAAAATTTTTGATAGTATGTTAAGAGCCCCTAAATACCTATATACCCTTGTGCAGAGAAAGCACATCTTTTTTCACATCCCCTAATGTCTCAGGTCAGACTTCGACCATGTTCCTCAGAACTCTGAAAATAAGGAGGGAAGAGGGCAGGAGGACCCACAAAAGATTAAGAATACCCTTCAGAACAGTGAGTGTCCCTTGTTTCCATTAGGATATTAATAAATGTACCTAATTTAATTTTTTTAAGAAAGTTTTATGTCAGTAGAAGCTATACTATATCTGAGATAACAAATCCCATGAGCTTAAAATCTGTTAAAAGTCTTCATTTTATCTGTCCCTATTTAATCCTTTTCAATTTTCTACAGGTTCTAGCAGTCTGGAGTTTGTTGAACAAGACTGTGATGTCATACAGACTTTAAGCAGGACCCCTTGCAGCCCTTGCTGAAGAGCGCTGAAACTTTTCTCCTGCTCCCTTTCTCCTGATTCTTTGATGATATCCAACCCAAGAGTGTTGGACACATTGAAAATTGCCCCAATACCAATAAAGCTAAAATGTTGATCAAGTAAATTCATAGAATATGTCTAAAAGTGGCAAGAACTTCCT
Organism: Aethalodelphis obliquidens; assembly: GCF_003676395.1. Classification (NCBI taxonomy): domain Eukaryota; kingdom Metazoa; phylum Chordata; class Mammalia; order Artiodactyla; family Delphinidae; genus Aethalodelphis; species Aethalodelphis obliquidens. The sequence continues at coordinate 2,669,890 of NW_020838007.1, forward strand.
TTTACAGATAGAAAAGCACAGTCATGAGAGGTAAGAGAACGATTCAAAATTCACGTCATTGAGTTCAAATCCCAGCTCCATGTGTACTATTTGTTTTTGTTTGTTTGTTTGTTTTTTTCGGTACGCGGGCCTCTCACTGTTGTGGCCTCTCCCGTTGCGGAGCACAGGCTCCGGACGTGCAGGCTCAGCGGCCATGGCTCACGGGCCCAGCCGCTCCGTGGCATGTGGGATCTTCCCAGACCAGGGCACGAACCCGTGTCCCCTGCATCAGCAGGCGGACTCTCAACCACTGCACCACCAGGGAAGCCCTACTTAGATCTTTAATTTCCCTCAGCAATATTTTATAGTTTTAAGTGTACAAAACCTATACTTGTTAGATTTATTCCTAGGCATTTTATTATTTTTTTTCTTAAGATCATTTTTGAATTGTTCAGTACTAGCACACAGAAATATAACTTTTTTGTACATTGATCATGTATTATGTAACTTCGCTGAACTCATAGTTTTTTGATGGAGTTTTTAGAATTTTCTATATATAGTTATCTGCAAGTAAGACAGTTTCACTTATTCTTTTCTAATCTGAACGCCTTTTATTTCTTTTTCTTGCATGATTACACTGGCTAGAACCTAAGTAGCAAGAGTGAACATCAGTGCCTTATTCTCAATATTCTTTCAACAAGCATAATGTTAGCTGTAGGTTTTTGTAGATGCCTTTTTGATCACAGTGAAGTTTCCCTTCTATCCCAAGTTTGTTGAGAGTTTTATCATGAAGGGATGTTGGATTTAAAATACTTTATCGAAATGTTCACGCTGTTTTCTCCTTTATTCTATTAATAGTGTTATATTGATTTTCAGATATTAAACCTTCCTTGCATTACTGGAATAAATCCTACTTAATCATGGTGTATAATCCTTTTTATATGCTGCTAGATTCTGTCTACTAGTATTTTGTTGAGGATTTTAATCTCTATATTCATAAGAGATATTGGTCTGTAGTTTTCTTTTCTTGTGATGTCTTTTCCTGGCTTTGGGTGGTATCAGGGAAATACTGGCCTCAAAGAATGAGCTGGGAAGTATTCCCTCCTCCTCTGTGTTCTTTTTATAAAAAATATTTATTTGGCTGCACCAGATCTTCGTTGCAGCATGTGGGATCTAGTTCCCTGACCAGGTATCGAACCCAGGCCCCCTGCATTGTGAGCTCAGAGTTTTAACCACTGGACCACCAGGGTAGTCCCTCCTTTGTGTTCTGTAAGAGTTTGTGAAGGACTGGCATTATTTCTTCTTTATATATTTGATAGAAATCACCAGTGAAGTCATCTGGGCCTGAGTTTTTCTTTGTGGAAGATTTTTAAGTATTAATTCAATTTCTTTACTATTCAGATTCTCTAATTCTTCTTGAGTGTTTCAGTATTTGGGGTCCTTTTGTGTTTGTAGGAATTGGTCCATTTCATTTGTCTGATTTGTTGACATAAAATTGTTCATATTATTCCCTTATAATCCATTTATATATTGTAAATTTGATAGTAAATTCCTTTCATTCCTCATTTTGGTAACTTGTCTATTTTTTCTTGGTCAAGTGTGTCAATTTTGTTGATGTTTATAAAGGATTTATTTCACTGATATTCTCTATTGTTTCTCTGTTTTCTATTTCATTTATTTTCCCCTCTAATCTTTATTTCCATCCTTCTTACTTTGCGTTTAGTTCTCCCACCCCCTCATTATTTAAGTGGAATCTTAGGTTATTGACTTGAGATCTTTGTTTTCCTTCCCAATATAGGTGTTTACAGCCAAAAATATTCCTCTAAGCAATGCTTTGGCTTCATCCCATACATCCTGATGTGTTCTGATTTTCATTCAGTGCAAAATATTTTCCGATCTTCCTTGTGATTTCTTCTTTGACCTACAAGTTATTAAAATCTTTTTTGGTTTAATTTCCAAATATTTGTGGATTTCCCAAATTTTCTTCTGCTGTTGACTTCTAATTAAATTCTACTGTGGTAGTAAAAATACTTTGTATGGTTTTAATCCTTTTAATTGTATTGATATTAGTTCTATGGTCTATTCTGGAGAATATTTCATGTACACCTAAGAAGAATGTACATTTTGCTGTTGTTGGGCGAAGTGTTCTATAGATGACATTTAGTTTAAGTTGGTTGATAGGGTTGTTCCAAGCCTTCTGTATCCTTGCTGGATCCGGGTTATCTTTTAAAAACAGAATAAATGACCTCATTCATATAATCCTCTTGTGGCTTTCTACTGACTTTAGAATAACAGATTTCTCCCACTCCTACCTATCTCTATGCATTCATCATGTACCACTCTCCACTTTGCTCAATTAACTCAATTAGCAAGCTAAAGCTATCCTTGTATTCTGTTATTGATAAGATCCATTATAAAGATACAATTAAAATGGTGTGGTACTGGTACAAGGAAAAACAAACTGATCAGTGAAACAGAATAGAGTCCAGAAACAAATTCACACATATATGATCACCTTTTACATGACAAAGGTGGAAAACTGGTATCGTTAAGAGAAGGATGGTTTTTCTCAATAAATAATGCTGGGACAACCGGAAATCCATAAGAGAAAACTTCTACCTTAAATCCTATTAACAAAAATAAATTCAGTAAGATTTCTGATTTAAAAGTGAAAGGTAAAACAAAAAAGATTTTAGAAGAAAACACAGAAGAACATCTTCATGATCTTGGTTGGAATATGCAAAGACTTCTTAAATAAAATATGCCAACTATAAAGGAGAACATTGGTAAATTGTATATTAAAATTAAGAGCTTCTTTTCACCAAATATATCCTCACAATATGATACATTCCACAAAGGATTCATATCCAGAATAAACATATTTTAAAAACCAACAAGTCAACACAAAAAAGATAGTCTACCCAATATAAAAATGGGCAAAACTTGAACAGATATTTCACAAAGGACAAAGGCCAATAAGCATATGAAAAGTGCTCAATGTCATTAAGAATCAGTAAAATGAAAACTAAAGCCACAATGAGATACCACTATGTGACACTACTGAGTGTTGGTGAAAAGTGGGACAACTGGAACTTGGAAAACCTGTTGGGTAGAGTCCAATAAAGCTTAGCATGATGTCTGTACTATGACCCTGCAATTCTGCTCCTAGGCAGAGAGGAGTACCTGTGCCCCAAAGTTCACGGACTAGAATATTTGAAGCAGTGCTATTAATAGTATTTCCCAAACTGGGAATGAACCAAACATCCATTGGATAAATAACGTGGTTTATTCACGCAATGGAATACTATACAGCCACGAAAAAGAACCATGTACAAATACATGCAACAAAAATCTCACACACTGTAGACCAAATAAGCCAGTACAAAAGAATATATACTGTTTGATTCTTTTCATATAACATCCAAAAACAGACAAAAGTAACCTATGCTCTTAGAAGTTGAGATAGCGGTTACCCTTGGGAGGCAGCTACTGGAAGGGAGCAGGAGGGGCTTCTGTATTGTTTGATATGGGTGCTGACCATATGCATGTTTTCCGTTTGCGAAAAACACCAACTTATATATATATATATATGTTACTCTTCAATAAAAAGTTAAAACAAAATAATGTGCCTCTGCCTGGATAATCAGCTCAGACTGAAGAGATGATTCCTCTCAGCCATCCTCTCAACTCCTAACTGCCACTCCCAAATGGTGTCAGCCCCTAACAAACTAGATTTGCTCTAGGTCTGGCTGCTAAAGGAATAGGCCTACCAAAATGTGAAATCCCAGTTTAAACCTTTGCCTTCCTGCCTATGAATTATTCACTTTTTACCCTCCTCCCTAGTACACTCAAGGGCCCTCCTGCTCTCTCTGCCCCAAATCCTTACTCAGGAGTAAATGCTCCTCTCAGGGAACATTTAAGTAAGTATCAGTTTTGCACCCAAAGGATGGAGCTCCAATAGTTAATGTTTCCAGTTGCAGGTAGCAGATGAGCAAGGAGTCCTTTAGGCCTAACGCCCTGGAGGCATGTAATGTGCAACTGCAGTGCAGGCCCGACCTGGGGGTTATGGGGTGTTCAAATCTTGGCTTTGCCGTGGGCAACTTTGTGTCCTCTCTGTCTCTCGATTTCCTCATCATTAAAACAGGGATAATGGTGCTTACCTCACACAGTTGTTGTAAGGATCACATATAATACATTTAGAAAAGTGACTGACATAAGGGAGGAACTTAGTAAATGTTAGCTGTCAACAGGGCTTTACCCAGGGTACACTGTCCCCAAGAACACACGGCCTAGGGTAAGTCTAGGTAGCAGAGGGCTTTGGAGCTCACCCAAGTCTCGCCAGGCAAACCCAGGAGAGTACTCCTGTGTGCCCTATATTTGTTAGGTAGTGCAGTGAGAAGCAGGCACACATGCTCCAGGGCTAAATGGGAACGGAGGAGGAACTGGGAAGGACATGAGGTGGAGAAGAGCTGGCTGTCCCCCAGCCCCACGTATATCTACTAAATAAGTCTATCATTCAATAAATGCATGCATCAGCCACTGTTATCGACTGCCTTCAATGAAATGCTGTTGTCAGAGGGTGAGAAATGAAGAAACTTCCTATCAGGTGTGTAGCATTTGATGTAACATCAACCAGGGAGGTGGTGATATCATACATCCATGCTTCCTGTTTGACCAAACGGCCATGGGCATTACGGTACAACTGTTACTACAGGGCCGTGGTCCCTGGGTCTGGCCTCTACTTTGAAAACCTGAGGTAGACAACAAAAAGTCACTTCCTATTAATCATGTTCAGTAGCTAGAATATTTACACTGGCAGTACTTCCCCACAGGCAGATTTGCACAAGAAGCCAAATCCTCATTAGGATACTTGAAGACTTACCAAAATAACATAATGCAATAAACTAAGACAGGCTGAATAAATACCCAGAAGAGCTAAAGGGACTGCAGATCTGGACAGCTGACAGCTGACAATGCTTCTGTGGTCTCTCCTCTGCTGATCCACATCACTCCCACCTCCAAGCCCATCTCACTTGTACCCCACCACCCTGCTCTGATGCCCTATAAATACTATTAACATGAATTCAGGCAGCAATCATACTTCCTCAATTTCCAAGTTTGGGGAGGGGTAGGCTAGGAAACCCTGTACTGATAATCTACCTTTCAGAGTCATCACAAAGATTAGTTAATTTAAGTCACAGTGTCTAATCAATCCTTCTCTCTCTGAAGGCAAATTTCTCTGGGGAGTCACACTGGAGTGGAGGCTTGGTGGCCCAAGTGCACAGTCACCACCCGCAGGTTAGGACAATCCCCTTAGAATGCAGTGGGAAACGGCCAGGTTCTCTCCGTGAACACTGGCTACGTGGGGCCCTTGTTTTATTGGATTCCAGGCCCAAAGAGTTCCATTTGTGTGCTCTCAGTTACACCACAACCAGCCAGGTTCCCGGCCCATTCCTCACGATTTCTTTCCACAAATGCTGTAGCTGATTCTCACTTCTACTTTCATCCTCAGAGGACAAACTGAATGGCAGGTCTGAAAATGCCCTTGAGCCACTTCCAAGAGCAGCTTACATCACTGGCTTGACAATGAAAAGCCATCCTACCACTCCTAACGGTTTCCACTAGTCTTGGATAGAAAATCACCAAATATTTAGACTGTGTGTGGAATCGTCCCACAAGCTTTTACCCTGGTGATGGCAGTTCTTCTTCAATCACTGCCCAGACACCCAACTGCAGCAGGAGACGTCAGGGAGGAAGAGCAGAGAAGGCAACAAGGCCACCAAAGCTCGAAGGGCAATGGCTGGGATGCCGCACCCTCTGGCGAGGCTCCACACACCCCTCCACACATGCCAGCCCGCTCAGACCGAGAGCCCACTCCAGCTCTCTGTGCACCTTTCCATCCACTAAAGGCCTGGGGACCCCACCTTCCTTTCCTCTTGGTTTTGCCATCACAAATTACTCCACCCTTTGGGGATTCTTCTCTCTCCCAAATTACCCATGGAGTAGGAGAGAGCAGAAGAAGGTTAAAAATATGCCTTATGACTTGCTTAGAATAAACTAAGACCATTACATGAGGACAGTGGTAGGAAATAACAGAGAAGTTTTTCATACTCTACCCAAACTATCACAATACTTTCTGGCACCTCCCCCAGAACTGAAATGAACCTGGGCATGTAACACCAAGAGCTCACCACCCCTACCTCCCCAGCACCAGCACCAGCACCAAACTGCAGCTGGTGAATGGCAGCCACCAGGCAGAACTGCTACTATTTATTTTCCCCAATGACTTATGGTGAACCACCACTAAGGCAAATGACCATTTCTGTAAACTGGTAACAGTCTGGACAGATTGTGGAAGGAATGGAAGTTAGGTAACCTGTGTTGTCCTGCTAGAATGTCTGCTACTCTAACACCGTGAACAATCAACACACATAAACAAATTAAGAGACTACAGTTTTTTAACAAGTTCTCTGGATAATTACAGAAAGAAATGTCTTTAAAAACCATGCGTGAAATAAGTGATTTTTAAAGGAGCATGTATAAATTGCTCTGCTTTGCTCTTTAAATTTTTCACTACATATAAAAAACTGGCAAGTTTTCTAAACAGTGATAAATTAAGAAAAACAATTCACACTGGTGTCAGTTTCCGAAGAGTCACACAAGAAGCCAGGGCTGATAACTCTTAAGGGTTCTGAAATGGCACATGCAAATTGTGAATGGGGACGAGACGCCAGACCCACTGTGCCAAGTACAACGTGGTGACAGAGGAGCAGGTACTGGTTGTTTCTGGGCCAAAGGGGGTAACGGATCTACAGCATGCAGCACCCGTAACCCAGACCCATCATCAGGGTGAATTCCTACGAAGTCTCTCAGTCAGCTTCCTTTACCACCACGCTGCCGCCCGCTCCCCACCCCGCCACCCCAACTGCAGTTCCATATATAAAGCTGAAGAAAATGTGCAAACAGGTTCACATGGGAGAGGTTCACCAAACGTTGAGAAAAGCACCTACGGCATTTTGGTTCAGTAAAGATATGAATTACATCCTTGATAATTAGAAACATTCATTGCTATTGTAAGAAACTCTTAAGAGAAAGCTCCCCAAATCCAAAACAATTTTATGCTGGAATTTGAAATGTTCTATCTAGTTCTAAAACTGCATCATATTAGCAAATGAAGTAGTTATTATTTATAATGAAATTTAATAACTGGTTAAAATTCTAGGTAATTAATTTTTATGACCATCTAAAATTTAGTTTTAAACTTATAATTTTAGCAATATATATTGAACACTTACATTCAATTGTACAGAACGCAATTCATTTAATCTTGAAAAACACTAACAAAACTAAGGAAATAAGTACACACACCTCCGAATCAGTACACTCTCTCACCAATTCTACAACTGCAATAAATTTAATACTGTAAATAAACACTGGACAAAGCAGAGCACTGGCGAAAGAACTCAGAGGTTTTAACAAGTCGTTTTATAATTTTTATGAGCTAAGAGAGTGGAGGCAAATGGAATTCTTAGAACATTACTTAAAAATAGATTTTTAAAGACAAAGGTCCCGACTCACTCTTATATACACACACAAAGTTCATCTGTCACAGACAGCAAATGTTGAATTTATACACTGTAGTTTCCAGCAGCATCCTGCACGTTGAGAATAATTAAATTAAACAAGGATGTCAGATCTATGGAAGATGGACCATTCAAATCTGTACAAGAAAGAACACAGCTGTTCTGGTGCTACTGCATATGTGATGTGCTCACTGCTGCTTCTCAAATGCAAAAACCAAGTAAATACCTGAAAAGAAAACAATTAAAGTTAGAGCTTGGTTTCTCACATCCTCAGGGCAACAATCTTGGTCTTGTTCATAATTTGGTGAAAATTCTCAAGCAGCTTTTGAAAAGGAAAAGTTCCATTATTTCTAGGAGTTCTTCAATAATTTTGAGTCATACTTAGGCAGATATGGGATCATATCTGCTTACTTGAACACAAATATCCACTTACTGTAATAGTGACATCACAGCCCTGGAGAAAACCAATTTAACAGCTCTAAAAATCTCTACTGACCGTTTGAGGAAAAAAAAAAAGTATAAAAGCAAAGAAAATGAAAACTGGAAAACCTTATGATTTAATTCTTTTTACCTGGAATAACTGCACTACTATGAGTGCAGGGGTAATCTAAGTTTGCTACTCAGGAGGGGAAAAAAACCCTAATAAAAATGGTAAGGAACACATATAACGTGCATGTTAAAATTCATCCAGTTATCCAGTGGTTGTGTCGTAGGGCCTGATAAGGAAAGTGAGCCAAAAGCCACATGATAATCGACAGTCCCAGCCCCAAGAGCACTCTCCCTTAAATAAGGTTTCCGGCTTTGATGTGTTCACTCAAAAACATCTAAATGCATCTATGGTTCCCCATTCTGAACCACACTGAAGTTCAAACTTCTTATATCTTCTTTTAAGATACTGATAGATTTTATGATTATGAAAACGACTGAGAAGACAAATCCTCAAAACATCACAAAAATGTTCAGGGTGTTCACTAGAACATTCACCCAGCAAGTCGAGATAAGAAGCCACGTGATGAGGAGGCCTCGCCCCTTGGGTCAACTGTAGAACAGGGGATGGATGAAGGACAGCAGACCACATAAGGGCCTCCCAATCCTCGAGTCCTTGGCCTCTCCAACCCAGCCTGCACAGGAGCACCACGGCAGTCTCCCCTAACATCATTCTGGTCATGCTATTCTTTACTCATTCTCTAGCTCCTGAGTCTTTTAGGAGAAATAAATATGGCTGGCAGCAGAATAGACAGATGGGGAGAAAATAGGCAGGGTGATCATCAACACTGTGGATTCTTCTTGAGGGGAAGGAAGCAGAGCAGCCTAAAGCACTCACTGGCAAGTCCTGAGGCTCAGGACAGGCCGGCATTGCTGAGCTTGCCGTGCACTCCAAGTGCTCTTTCTGCAGCAAACGCTGCCAAACCCACCCCAAACACATCTATACCCACTGCAGATAACCTGGCAGTCCTGACCTGCCTGGATCTAGGGTCATATAAAACCAGCGCTTAATTTCAGATCAGCAATGAATAACTTTCTCTCCTTTCTTACTCAAAAATTCTGGAAGTCTCACTAATTATATAAAACACCTTCTGTGCCAGCATTTCAACTGGGATTTAAACAAAAGAAACTTAAACCACTTCTAAAAGCAGATCAGCAACAATTCTCTTTTCTTCCACATTTAAAGCATCTTCTAGAGGAGCAGCAGGCTCTGGTAATACGAGCTAAATGATTAGACCAGTAGGAGTCTAAAATATAGCTTCTTAGACTGTGGCACGAGCCCACAAAGCCCTCCAGGTTAGAAAAATGTAATTCATCACAGGGCAGATGGACCCTGACACACTGACCCTGGTTGCCCTTTGGCCATTGTTCCTTTCCTATTGCTTTTCTCCTCTCTAACCCACCTCTTCTTCAACTGTCTGGGAGCATCTAATTCTTCACTTGTATATTACTGCTAAAGTCCATGTTTAATATAAAAATACAGTGCTCATCTGCAGCCAGCACCACCATCACGACCTTTGACCTAGGTCGTTCTGTTACACGGCACTTTGGAATTGGTGGGACATCCAAGGTAGTTGGCATATCTCCACTCCAGGGAAACCAAAGAAATGTGTCGGTTTCTGCACATATTTCTACGTTTGTCAGAGATTACGTCTCTAGTATCTTCCAATCCCATTTCTACCGAGGTCACCAATATTCTGAAACTGGATCAAAGTGTGCCTTCTTCCCTTTTCCTCTCTCTCCAAATCAGCAAGTTCTAAGAATTTTCCTTTCCGTAGGTGTCCATGAGGCCATGGCTGCGAGTGTGGAGCACCTGGGCTAGCTCTCTGACCTCAGCCAAGCTATTTGCCTGCTTTCCTATCTGTGAAAAGAAGACAGAATTAATAGTAGTCTACTGACAAAGCTGTGAGGATTAAACGAGGCATAACACAGGAAAAGTTTTGAACAGCGACTGGGCCCAAGCTAAACACTCAGTAATACGAACTATTATTATTTTCCAGATTTCACTAGTTTTTATTAAGCTCTCCTTCATCTGTTTTCCCCATTACAAGAACTTCAGCATGTAAAACAGTGTGCCCAGAAGTCACTTATTTATGTCTGTTTCTTCTACTGGATAGTACACTTCTGGAAGGCAGAGAGGTAACATTTATTTTTTTATCCTCCAAAGCCCTTTCATAGATCTTTATGTAAGTTAATATTCAAAATGTTTATCCAATGGGTTATCTCTGATTACCTTTGATTTTTCCTTCAACATAATCAACAAATATTTAACCAAAGAGTGGGAACTACCTTTTAAGTCCTCAGGGCAACCATATAAGGGTATCACCATCCTGGCAGGGAGGCTCTGGGACTTCACAGACTGGCCAGGCCTCTGACCTCTCCTCCAAAGACAGGTGCCTCACTTCAGAATGTCTCTACATCATGGCTGTTCCCAACCACACACCCTCTAAAACATCCTGCTCAGTGCTGCTTCACTAAATGTTCTAGTATTTATTATGACCTCACTGTCAACGTCAGAGAGGCCAGAATCAAATAAAATACATGGAACTGCTCCATAAGCCAAAATTTCCAGCAGAAATGTAAGGTAAAGACGTCAAATACAGATGGCTTCACAGTAACAAGTAGACAATGAAAATGTTTAAGAATGCTCGTCAAAGTTTACGTTAAGGAACATCCTGCATGTATTTTCTCTTGGCACTAAATAGCTGTGCAAGATGGGGAATCAGACATTTATAGGAATTTTGTGTATAACACAATCACCCCCTCATACAAATTAATATATGTCAGAAAAATTCTAAAGTTTTCAGATTTTAACAATCACTTTGAAGCAATTTTTGAAAATGTCAGTAAATCTACACTGATGATATACTCACTTGTAGCTTCCCATTCTGATTTACTTAAGGTTCCCTAAAATTTAAAAAAAAGAAAATTTCAGATTGAATATGCAAGTACATATATACTTATTTTTCAATAATGGACAGAGGTCTCCAAAACCCTAACTTCATTATAAATACACATACAATTTACTGTTAATATTATTGTGATCTGAATATAAAATAAATCAATGAGATTAACCTTTAATGCCATCTTCTCACCACTTTTGCGCTCCTGCCAATTCTCTAAACCACTGAGTCTCAACCAAAGGGTGAATCTGCATAAAGAGGGTATTCGTGTGTAACTGGAAAAATTATCTAGCTTACATTTTTAACTTGGAAAATGGAAAAAAAAAAAAAAAAGAGGCCTATCTTGAAACATCAAATAATACTGCAGGAGGGAATAAGATTTTTGTGTTTTTACAAAGGAAATCACAAAATAAAGTATGTATCATACAAAGGAAATAAATTGTATTTAGTGATGTACTTGCTACTTTGCAAAGGCACTGAGTAACAAGATATACAGTGGCAAGTTTAGTGACTAATATAATTTTGAAGAAGTGATAATTATGTAGCATTCATAATTAAGGAAAATGTGAACTTCCACATAGAAGTCAGAGAAAATGAAGATGTAATTTTTCCCCATCTAAGTTCATAAGCCCCTGAATTTTATCTGTGGAACACCACGAGTCAGTAGTGTCCAGGTAAAGATACAATGGTATAGCAAGAAAACTCTCAAGCCAAGCCTATAACTTTTCTCCCATCCTTATTTCCTCCATTCTCAGTTCGTTAAAGTACATTTTATTCTATATTCTACAGTTATAAAAAGTTATCACAACTTAGGGGAAACAGACTACTGTATATCTGATTTGCAACTCAGTGAACTCAAGTATTATAAATCAGTGAAATAATTTCCTAAGTTTCCATTTTTCTATAAAGCATGTTAAAAAATAAAAACTTACCAATGGCAACCTCACTTGACTGTTCTTCATGTACTTTGCTGCATGTTCATAGTCATCCGCCTTCTCAGATGCAAGTTTGGAATTCTCGTTTGCAGGATATGGCTAGGGAAGCAAGTGAAATTCCTAGTTGAGACATTACACTGAAATTTACAATTCAGAATTAAACACACAATCACTGAAATAAAATAATTAAGACAGTAATCTTTAAGTATTACTTCAGGAATACAAACTACACATACTTTTGAAATATGAAAAAAAAAGGAGTGAAGGGAATCCTCTCTGAACAAAGCAGCTGCCATGGTCAACACTGAGCATGATCAGAGTATCTACAATCACAGAGTCTACACAGGGACTGAATAGCATCCTGAATTGCCACCAAGGACCACTGGCTGCAAACACCTTTACCTACCTGACTCCTGGTCAAAGGCTTTTTCTGTTACGACTCTAAGCTGAAGGAAGTTATCAGAAGGGCTAAACATTCATTTGAACATTATGGTGACTTAGCAGCCATGGAAGTATGAACAGCAACTGGAAATAATACAAACGAAATGCTCAGTCAACAGAACCTTGGGAGTTCCAGAAGAGAAGGAAAATATCCAGCCTCCAATACAGGTCGTCTCCATATTTACATAAAATCTGAAGAAGGGCCTCAAAACAATGCTGTTCTAAAAGGTATGCTGGACAAATGTTTATTCAAATTACTTTGAGCACTATTTTTAATCCATTTTAACATCTCTTTATACTACAAAGTGCTTTGTAATGCATGTAAATAAAAACAATGAATTACACACTCATGTAGCAACCATCTGCTCTGTAAAGGTTATATACTCTTTTAATTCCTTTCTTTGCCCTGTTACAACAAACTAGCTAGCAAGGAACCACTTTAGATGTACATCTTCCTGAAGAATTTTTAAGAAACTGATCCAGGAATGTTTACTTTGCTATCTTCTTTTTCCCCTTTATAAGTATCCTACAGTAAGATCAGACATTAGAAATTTAGCTATGTGTTTGCTGTTTAAAAAGTATTTAGTTTTTTGGACTTCCATAGTGGGGAGAGGCCAGGGTGCTGCTGAACATCCTACAGGGCACAGAGCAGCCCCATATGCCAACAGTCCTGAGGTTGAGAACTCTTATGTTAAAGCTCTGTCCTAGGTGCTGAAGAGTCTAGAGTTGGCACCAATAAGCTGTGTAACTTATATAAATACTGAGTGTGTACATGGCCTTGAAAGAAATCTCAGAGACAGCCAGACAAGTTTATTACCACCTGAAATTTTTACACCTTTTCTAAATACTCACCTCCAGGGCCTGCATTCGTTTTAACAGCATTTTATTTTCATTGTTCTTAATCTTTTCCTCATAGAATTCCAGAAATGTTTTTTTGTAGACTAGTTTCATATTGTACTTCTTCGCCATTCTGTCCAAAAAAGATTATTTAATGAAAAGGCTTCCAAAATATTTGTAATTCCACACGCAACAGTAACACCTTCTGGGCTTAACTAAAAACCTCTACAAATTCACAAGAGGACCATGGAAAATGAGTGAAGGGCAACACACCACTGACCTGAAGGAAATGTGCAGTTAAATCTCACTGGGTCACAGGGAACTCCAGTAACATAACAGGCCAGGAAATGAAATGAAAGGCTGTGAGATGGGGACCACAGGCTGTAAGGAACACTTTTCTACCAACTCCATTTCATTTGACTCGATCCCTCACAGTGGCATTGAAAATAGTGGCCAACTTCCTTCTTAAAATAGTCTCTTTCATCTACTGGATTCCCTGGCAAGATACACTATTAATTTTTATCCTACATCTTGAACTACTTCTTCACAGTTTGTTTTACAGGTTTCTTTTCCCAACTTCCAAATGTCATGGTTCTGAAAAGTGTGGCCCAGAACCTTGCTCACTGTCACTCCCTGACGTATACAGCTTGCCAACAGCTACGGTAGCTCAGTCCTGGCCTCTGTCACTGCACTGCTCCCTAGAAATCTCCACCAGGACTGTCACAGGTGTGCTCTAACTCTCCACCTCCAGGGCTGAATCCCACTAGCCTGTTCTTCTGCCAGTCTTTGCTATTTCAGTAAATCTATCTAACGATCCACGCCTCCCCCTCTCTATGCCCAGTGTTCAGCACACCACTATGTCCTCTCCGTTTACCTATACAACACACTTCAAACAAGCCCACTTCTGACCCCGTCACTCGCCACCATCCTGCTCCAACACCATCACCACATAGCTGTACCACTTCGCTCGTTTCGCTGCTATTCTTACCCTCCCTCAACCAATTTTCCAACTGCAGCCAGATTATGCTTTTAGCAATGCACAGGTCACGTCCCTCCTTCACACCCTTCACTGGCTCTCCAGCACACTTAGGGCACAATTCAAAAGCCTTTAACATGGCCTCTAAGGCACTCATTTATACAGGAGTGCTGCCTCATCTTGAGCCAGCTGGGCCCTGATTCCTTAAGGCCCAGTCACAATGGCTTTCCTTCAGCTCCTTGAACTAGCCAAGCTCTGTCCATCCCACTTCGGGGTCCCTTACGCCTGGAACACTCTCCCTTCCAGTCTCCAACTGGCCAACTAGACAGCCTTTAGATGTTGACTTAAACATCACTTTTTCCAAGGTGGCTTCCTTAAATCCTCAATGACATTAGGTCTCCCGTTATGCTTTGCGTGTGTTATTTTTTCCGAGTGCATTTGCTGAAGTTGATTACTATGTAGCTGTAGACAATAAAAGGGAACCTGAAGATGATTTCAGGTAGCACAAAAGGAGGAGAGGAAGAAAGGGAAAAAGTCTGAAAGGGGACTTGTGAGGTGACAGATGAGGGGACAGAGTGAAGGAAACATTTGCGGGCCACTTGGATTTGCATGTAAGAGGCATACGTAAGGCAGGAGTCCCTGTAATTAGCATTAGCCCTCCTTGGAAAGACAACATGAGTAAATATAAAAGCCTCTTCTATTCCAGGTAGTTCATTTTCTATCATAAATATCCAAAATGAGACTTTACAAATGAAACCAAGCTTTAACCCTAAGAAATACCATAATTACAAAGAACTGAGACTCAATTTGACCAATCTGAATAGGTTTGCCATGTAAAAGCTAATTAACGAAATAGCAGAAGGGTATCTCAAAATCCCTATGCATTTTCTGATTGTCTCCCTGAATGAATACCTGTCTTAAATAATTTTAAAAAATTTAAAATATTAAAGTGATACTTTATGACTTTATATGTTTATAATCATTAGGCAATATAAGCAAAAAAAATTGTTAGTGTATGCCTAGCATTTTTTTTAAAAAAACTTTCATATTATTCTTTATATTTTGGCGTATACTTAAATCACCAACTTTGTCAACCCCAAACACCAAGCT
Organism: Aethalodelphis obliquidens; assembly: GCF_003676395.1. Classification (NCBI taxonomy): domain Eukaryota; kingdom Metazoa; phylum Chordata; class Mammalia; order Artiodactyla; family Delphinidae; genus Aethalodelphis; species Aethalodelphis obliquidens. The sequence continues at coordinate 2,685,140 of NW_020838007.1, forward strand.
AACATACCAATCATATAAAACAACATACTAAAAATGTTTAATATTTTCCTTTCATAAAGTTGAAGAGCATAACATTTCCCCAAAGTTTGCTAATTATAAGGAAAATGTGATATAAATTTTTTAATTTTATAGTTCATATTTATAAATTGTGCATAGTATTTTCCATGTTTAGTCACATGCTACTTCATTTTCTCATATTATTGTATATAATTTTTATATATTGTAGAACTCCTGAAAATCCTACACCCATAATTTTACAAGCTGCCTGAACAATTCAAATAATCACCAGCCAAATATAAGTAAAAAAGTAAAGCTCTTCCTCTTCCTCAGTTAATAAAGCCTTTGTTTTAAAAAGAAGGAAATGCAGTTTGGTCAGCTGTGACATGGCCTGCATTTAACTGGACTCTTCCACGTTCCCTATCAGGGAGACCCCCAAGACCAACAAAAGGCCTTGGGGCCTTACCTGAAACCCCAGCTTTCCCTGTGCCTGTGGTTTGCCAGGACTCCTAGGAATTCAGGTGCATGAGTGAATACATTCCTGAATCAGGAATTCCTGATTACTCATTCCTGAATAATCAATTTATTATTGTCATTGCCCGTGAGACAGAGGCCATTTCATAAGCTATAGCGAAATATAAAACAACTTTTAATACCTATCCCTGTCAAAAGGAGGATCTCTACTTTGGGAAGACTCATTTTATGTTACCAAAGTACCAGCAGTTACCTAAAAACAAGTCTTTTGCTATTTATAGTGTCAGTTATTTTCTTCCACAACTTGCAGGCAACAGGCTCCCTTTCTTGCCTACAGGATGAAATAATTCCAGGAATAAAAGAAACTAAATGAGTAAGGCTGCAAGAGACCTATGCCACCAACCCTGGATTTGAAGTTATTATTATTATTTTTTTAAATAAGGCTATACTTCTTCTTAGGATCCCACTTAAAATAAGAAACAAACATAAATACTGATTTTTTTTCCTTTTCTTTCTCTCTTACGCAAAAAGAGAATAGTTAACAGATTAATGACATTCTTACTCATTTAGCAATGGAAAATAGACCAAGAATTCAGGGACATCCACAACACCTTCCAAGTTGAAGTCATATTTGCAGCCAAATAAAGGATAAGCTCCTTTCTTCTGAAATTTCACAGTATATATTTCATTTCCAAATGATTCTGTTTCTGAAGCTTCAAGGCGTCTTCTATAAAAGTTATCCCCAAACCAAAACAAAAAGATTAAATTTGTTATTAGGTCAAATTTATTTTGATCAGATTAAATATGGGAGGGGGACACACACATGATGCAATTTTATAAAGATTAGCTTTTAATTGGATTTGAGCTACTTTTAAGAAGCGATACACTAAAAGATCATTAACAATCTCACTAATAAAATTATGCTGGAAGTAGGTTTCACTATCATGGCAGCTGGTTAAGTCCCAATGCCTCACATCTGATCTGGAGTTTGTCTAGCAATACCACCTCTGGCTTTTTGGCTGGAAGTAACATCAATCTCCAACTTACACAGAAAAATGTTTTAAAGGTTCATCTGCAAATCTAACTTTTTAACTTAAAATTTGAGTATCTACTCAAATACATTATCAAAGTGCTCAGCCCTTATAAGATCAACACGGCATGTTCTGTAAACTTTATTCCTAATAAACACTTGCTACTCTAAAATAAGCTTAATTTTGAGTATTTTATAAACCACGACATATAAAAGTACTTACATCAATTCAAAGCTATTGGGAGTGGTACCAATAAAATAGCCTCCAGGGCTCAGTCTCTCACATGCATTTCTGAGCATGACGTCAGCCTGCTCATAGGACTCGAATGAGTAATGGCAGACAAACTGACAACTGCAGATGTCAAAGCACATTTCTGGGTCACGAAACTTATCAATCAAAAGTTCCTGAAACAAATTAAAATGGGTCAAGACTTTGAAGTTGGCTGGGACATAAAAATTTAGTGAATTAATTTCTAGAATTAGGATCCTTAAAAGTAGACATGACCTCCCACCAACCTACTCTTTCTCATTACATATCATAAAGATCATAATAAAAACGTTCTTTCTTTCTGATTCAATAGAATTTGATTCCCATTTTCACAGTAATTTTAAAAACTAGAGATTCTGAAATAATGCTAAAAAATATATCAAACATGACATTTAAAGGAGTTGAACCTTTAACTGGCTTTACTTGAAAACTGAAGTAAAATGATGTTGAACAGTAACTTGGGTTTAAAAAAAACACAAAGCTGGTCTTTGGGACATTTTTTACTTTTTAGGCTGCGCCATGCAGCTTGCGGGATCTTTAGTTCCCCAACCAGGGACTGAATCCAGGCTACGGCAGTGAAAGTACTGAGTCCTAACCACTGGACCACCAGGGAACTCCCTGGGACATCTTTTTAAAACGCAGAAGTGTTTTTAAAGGTTTCCAACTTTCTAGCACTTTTCCTTCCACTTTCACAACTGCAAACAAAATGTGTAGGGTTACAGGTATCTATAATAGTTCAATGAGCTAAGGAGTCAGAAAAGAAATGTTCAAGGGGGGTACTTCCAGCATTTCGAGTGCCTCTATAGTCTTGAACTTTAGCTGTTAAAGAGATTTGGAAACAGGTGTCACCAGACTGTGATATGTTGGGAAACCACCCAAACAAATTACAAGGTAAACAAAATGAAGTGCAGATCTATTTCAAAATACTAGAAAATAAATCGTGTCCAAACAGAGAAGCAACAAATGATTTCCAAAGTAAAAGTATTAAAAGCTAAAAATTCCCAGAAGTATTCACTGGGTCATTTAAGGAAATTTATCATTAATGGAATTTCTAGTTGAAACTCAAAATCCATGTCCTAAAGATTTTTAATGTTTCAAAGCAAATTTTTAAAAAATGAGCTGATTTTTAAAGCAAACCATTTACTCATACTAAAATATAAAAACAAATTAAAAAAATACATACCTTTGAACAATCAGCAGTTATAAATTCTGCACTGAAAATATATTCATTATCACGACAACGATTTTTCATGTCCTCGTACCGTTGCTGACACTGTTTGACAGAAACATCAGCAATATCTGGAAGGGGGACGGGTATTAGTAATGTCAACAAAGGCCCACAGAGTTAAAACGGAAATGCAAAAATGGCACAAATCTAGACTTCATCTCAACTTTTAAACTTTGGCAGCGAATCTAGCCTTAGAAAAGCAAAAACGTTCTATTTCCTTCAAAACAAAAGAGAAGAAAGTCTTTTGTTCCAATGGAAATGCCCTCTTATTTTTCAAAAGGAATTAACCACTTTCTCAATAGGTAGTGACAACAGAAAAGTTCTACCATGATTTTTAAATGCTTATTCAAAGTTAAAAGCAGAAAGTTTAAATTCCAATTTGGATTATAAAACCTAACACTATACGCCCAGCTCTTTAGAGTTTCTTAATAAAATGTTATTTGCCTTTTCCCAGTGTTGAGATTTGCACTGCAGGTACAAAAGTAACGGTGGGTACTTTGTCATGAATACAAGGTAGGGGCACCAATGGTACTGGTAATACTTGATATATTCTTCACTGCTATAAGCCAGCACAGAAAGAAAAAAGGGGGAAAAAAATCCAATTTCATTTAAGAATGTCCTTGATAAGCAGTAAAAATTAATTTTATGAAATCTTCAAAACATTTCTGCTACATAACAAAGTCTGCCTGAACAGGACTGGTGTGACTGCGCTGTAAGCTGTACTGCCCACTTTTTTCACACAAAATTGTTTCACGTAAAGAACCACTGACAGACAAACTGGTTATTCAGACTTCGTAATTTGGCAGACCTTTTCTTCATAGTGAAAAAAATGAGCCTGTCATTTCATGAAAACTACGGACTGTATTTGTTACCAATGATAAATCTGAGCTTTCAAGTGAAAGTTCCAACTCTGACAAACTTTTATCTACCACCACCGGCTGGGCATCTTCCCAATACTTAAGATTTTTCTGACCGATGGTGATATTAAACAAATGTGATTTCCTGATGTCAACATTTAGAAGATTTGCATAACTTTAGTGAACATTATTTTCCAAATATTACAAAATCTTGCAGGGCGAAGTGCAAGATAGACCAATGGATTTAAATATAACAGAACACAAAAAGTTCACCAATATGGTTTCAGATTCCACGCTGTAACTAACCTTTAAACGAACTACCACTTGCCGAATTTTGATGTAGTATCAAAGATGAATATCCTCAATTATCTGAAAAGGCTATTAAAATACTCCATTTCACAACTACTCATCAAATAAAATAACACATCAAAACATATTGATGCAGAAACAGGTGTGAGAATCCAGTTGTCTTCTATTATTCCAGACTCTAAAGGAATTTGCAAAAGTACTTTTAAAATGCCAGTCTTCTCACTACATTTTATCTGTAATAAATATTTTTTAAATTCTTGGTTTTAATTTCTATAATCAGCAGATATAACCACATATGCAAAAGCTTTCTGGGGTCCTCAATCATTTTTAAGAATGTACTGTGGTCATAAAACCAAAAACTTTGACAAGTGCCAATTTAGGCAATACTACTCCACAGGTGGTGCTGGGCACTTCCCACAGCAAGGAACATGACATCATCTTGTCCCTCTTCAGGGTTAAGACTGACCAGCAGATTCAGGCACTTGATTCATCCAGTTAAGTTCCTATCAACTTTTCACCTAATAGCTTAGATCTATTATTTACCAAGCGTGGAAAAATTTATTCATCATGATTTTTCAATAAAGAGGTATTTTTCTTTTCAACCATTTGGTTACGTTGAAACATGGTTTATACAGGGTTAGAGAAGATAAATACTCGCCACCTCCTCCCTTAGTTTATGAATTTCAGAATGAGTAAGTTTCCTTGCTCCCTCCAAGTGTGAACGAGATTTTTCCCCTTTATTTCATGTTTCAATCCACTGTAATCACTGTCTTTTAAAATTAATTAATTAATTAATTAATCTTGGCTGCGTTGGATCTTTGTTGCTGTGCGCGGGCTTTCTCTAGTTGCGGCGAGTGGGGGCTACTCTTTGTTGCAGTACACAGGATTGTCATTGAGGTGGCTTCTCTTGTTGCGGAGCACGGGCTCTAGGCACACGGGCTTAGTAGTTGTGGCGCACGGGCTTAGTTTTAGTTGGTCTGCAGCATGTGGGATCTTACCAGACCAGGGCTCGAACCCGTGTCCCCTGCATTTGCAGGCAGATTCTTAACCACTGTGCCACCAGGGAAGTCCCTTGTAATCACTCTCTTTTTTAATGAAGAAACTATCCTATCTTTGACCAGTGAAAGCCTTTCCAAGTTTGTGCTTCAAACATGGAGTCCAACATGACTCCAATCATCCTTGTTTTTAACACCATCAGTAAAGTCTCATTACTCATTTTAGAAAACACCCATCTCATGCCTAGCCCCCAGACATCTTGTGGTAAGGTATTTTGGTATTATGTCCATAATGAGGTCTTTCTTATTTACATTTACCTGACAGACCACAAATTATTCTTTCCCATGCCATTATCTGTCTTACCAGTACAAACTAGCTTGTCAATTCTTCCCTTTTTCCACTTGAGCAAATCTCCACCTTTACCACATCCCAGGTCCAAAACAGTGATATCACGTTTTTTTTTCAGTCGCACCTTTTCTAAAAATTCTCCTAAAAGAGAAAATTAAGTCATAATAAATGATCTCTTCTCCATTTTTACTAAAGCATAAACTGTTACCCCTAATAACCTACTAACTTCTGCCTGACACGTACAGTAAGTCCCCTACATTCAAACTAGAGAACTTTCAAAGATGTGAATGTGTGTTCGTTATGTCCAATCACGTAAGTTAGTTCATGTGTCTGGCGTACATTTTCACATGCATGCTCTACAAGTGATTGTGCTTTTGTGTATTTTACGGTAAAGTACTGTACAGAGTACAGTAGTACAGTATTATTTCAAGCCCCGAAGGTCCAGAAGCTATTGTAAAAGCAGTGGTGATGTAGCTGGTACTGCTAAGAAGCGCGGGTTGTTGTAATGTACTACCGTACTTTTCAAGGAACTGTACTGTAAGTTTAAAAATATTTTATGTTTGTTTTTTATGTATTATATGTGTGAGAAGTTATGATAACCTATTACAGTATAGTACTATAAAGCAATTGTGTTAGTTGGGTACCCAGGCTAACTCTGTCGGCCTTACAAACAAATTGGACTTATGTACGTGCTCTCAGAACAAAACTCGTTCTTGTGTAGGGGACTTAGTGTAATATAAACACATTCATTTATGTAATTAATTCATAACTTCTAGAAAATATTTCAAAATTTGACTAAGTTAATTAACTTGATCCTCAGCATTAAAGATGAAAGAGTATGTGTCTGGTATTTTAGAAGCTAAGACAGGTTTTTGAAGGTTATTTTCAGAATTTGATTCAACATTAAATAGCAAACATTTTATTTTTTCTCTCTCATTTTATTAAAAAGAAGTTTAATAGTACAAAGAAGCCACATGACCTTGGTGGGTCAATAGCAAACATTTTAAATTCTAATTAATACAAGAATACCCAACACTTGCTCATGATAAGAAAAAAATTATTCATAATTTTTTGTAGTTCTCTTTCCAAAGCTAAGTGTTTAGCTTACTATACATGTAATAATTATGGGATCACAAGAGACCTTGGTTTTGATAAAAGATGTCAAGCTTACCTCTAAACTAGTCAAAAAACTATACATACCTCTTAATTTTACTATCATCAGAATTCTTAAAAACTCTGAAATAAAAATGGAGTCTTTTATCCCAATCTACCAAATCACATTAAGATCCAACAAATAACATTAGCATGTCCCTTACATCAATAGCCAAATGGTTCAAACATAAGTTAAAGGCATATTAATATTCTTAGACAATGAAATATTCAGCAATTCTAAAATTGGATAAAATACTGAATCCTAGATCTACTCTTCCTGTCTATCATTCTGAGTTTAATGTTTTCTATTTCTTATGTGTACTATTTTGACTGCTAGAATATTCTGTATAAGTACTTCTGCCTTTCACTGTCACAGAAGTACAAGTGTTCCATATTCAACTTTCTGCTATGAATCTTAAAAAAAAAAAACAGCATAAAATATGATACGGAAAGAGTGAAAATAAGAATTATAAAATCTCTTTATTTCCACATAAGATTAATGAGAGGGGAAATCTTCATGAAACATTATTCAAAGATATCTTTATCACATTCAAGCATCATACTCAACTATCACTAGCTATAAGCAGCAACAAGGAAGCGAAAATGAATGACAAAGAATGGGTGTTGAGAAGAGAAAGAAAAAAGGCAGCAAGGGAATTTGGCACAGACCACACTGATTACAGCAGGACCAGAAAGACAGGTGCAGATAGCAAAGCACCCACTGAGAGAGTTGCTGGAACAGCTTAAGAAGAAATAATACCATAAATATGCTGAGAGATAAATTTTTGCCAAGTCTGACATACGTATTTTTAAAAACTACCCATATCCCTGTTTATAAAAATAATACAACTAACAATGTGAAAAATAGTGCTGAACTTAAAAATATTTACTCAATGAATAAATACATAAATAAACAACACATTAGGAAAAATACTCAATGATAACTTATCTGCATTACTGAGGATGATGAGGAAAGGAAGAGAAAAACTGAAAAGAAATTAGGAACAGCAACCAAAGATTACGAGTATAGCGCAAAAATGCCATAAGTAACCTAAAAAATAAATAAATAAATAAAAAGAAGTTCGTTTATTCATTTACCCTGGCTGACAAGTAGCAGAGTCAAATAAGTCTTATTTTTATAATAAAACAAAGAAAAATATTAAAATGTGTTCGAAATAATGAGTATAGTTCCCACTCCTGACACTTCTCAGAACGGATAATTTATCTTTTAAAATTACTAAATTATTGTTAAAACTAGTAGAAAGTAGCCATAATTAGCACTTTATTCTTTTCAGTGTAAATATGAAAGCATTCTCACTTTTTCTGAGGTTGGCTTTTTAGAAAACAAAAACAGAAACCAAAATTTAAAAAAAACCTTTTTGTGAAAAACTCCAAAATCTACTGGCTTTTAAAAATTCTCTAATCTCAGGTAAGTGACTATTTAATATACTTGATACACAAAGCAATAAATATATTCTGAATCATATTTCCTCCACTGACTTCCATTTTAATATCAAAGGTGAGTTTCCATACATAAAATGCTGTCTAAAAAGCTGAATGTCTTCATCAATCCTCAAAGTAAACTTTATTTCTCCCCAGAAGAAAAAACAAGTTCAACGGACAATCAATACACATGATGACCTTTACCAACTCATTAAAGGCCTAGAGATAAAAGATCATGGCACTGTCCATTTTCTTGACCTAATGGAACCCAAATGTTTAATTCAACAATATATCATTGCTCCAAAACTATTAGAGTAAAATAGATTATTTAATAGCACTAGGTTAGCTTGATTCTAAATGTAAAAGCACGCTGCCTTCTGAAAGCCTGATTAACTCATCAACTTAATATTAATTAAACACTCATTGCTATCTTATGTAGTCAATCATAAGTAAATATGAAAAAAATTTACCTAAAAGGCTTAGTTTCAGTTTTGGCTCCAGTCTTATAAAGCCAAGCTTTGATAATTAAATGAATAGTAACTAAAGACCTAGTAGCTTTGTGTATGATTAACCATTTGGGGAGTAAAAATGAGACATAAGCTGAAATTAAAAATTCAAAACTATAAATCAAAAAACAAACATACCAATGAGGACACTTTTCATCCAATTATTAAAGTTTCTTAGGTAAAAAATTCTACTTTGGCTACGTTTCTCCAAACCAACTTCCTGGAGTTCATTGTAGTGAGCGGCCACTGCTGAGCTGTGTCCTTCTTCCAAGTTCTGAAAATAAAAGAATTGAATAAAATTAAGAAGCTGAACATGAAAAAAATTAGTCTAAAAGAGCATCTGACCTATATACGGATAAAATACTACTGAAATTGGTAAACTTCATTCAGCAATGGCATAACCACAGAAATCCTAATTGTAATCACATGGAAGATTTTCCCCTGTTCCCTATTTTTAAAAACATTAAAAAATTTTCATCTTGATTTTCATCTATAGAATTTTGGTGTTAATGTATTAATAAAACCAGTACTCTTCCAGAGTTCTGATTTATTCAATTCAGTAAATGTCAGTCAGTGGATGAAGCTCCTACAAGAATATAAAATAGAAATAATACATTTATTATATTACTATAAAATTGTTGTGGGCATTAAGTGAGATAATATACACAAAGAGATGGGAACTCAACAGGCTTTGTTCAGTGTCAGTGATTTCTATTATTTGCTATTAACCTAATTCAAGTTTCAATTTGTGCTCTCTATCTAAGACCCTAAGCATTCTGCAAAAATGCCAGGAAGGTAAAGGGCTTCAGATCCCCCCACTCCCCTGCTCAACCAAAGTGTTTCATCTGACATGTAAAATAGGTAAAAGGTTTACGATTTTCACTTGAAAAAAGGGTTCCACTGCTAGTAAAAGTTTAAAAACTACATTTATGATACAAGCTCCTCTCTGTTACAAAGATTTGCATTCCACCAATGACAAACATGTGGCTTATCTGCTACTTTCTTCCTGAGGAGTGATGGCAGAATTTTACTCATTCATTGAGTAATCCAGATTCCAACTCCGATCCTGCCACAATATAGTATTTCCAGATGAAAATGACTTGCTATCCCTTGCTTTATAATATTCTTGCTAAATACCAGGCTTAGCTAAAATTGTATGTAACTACCCTAATAAGAAGTGGAAACACCATAGTTTAAGGAATTACATTAAGAAAAGAATGTAAAGCTGGGTATCATCTTGATATTTATCATTGTAAGTGATAATCTCAAATACTTCAGACACAAAAGAGATGAACACCTAATTACGAAGGAAAAAAAAGAGGATGAACACCTAATTAAAAGAAAAAAAAAAGAGATGAACACCTAATTAAAAAGGGAAAAAAATGAACACCTAGTTAAAAGGGAAACAAAATTTAAAAATTAATTAGGAACACCTAATTAAATCATCTGGACCTTACACTGTTGTTTTTGAAAGTACTAAGAAAAAGCAAACTATAAGAACTACCTTTCAAGTTTCTAGTTAAATAAGATTTCCGAAATAAGATAAAAATTATCTCATTAGTAGAAGTTGTACCTACATAGAAAATAACTAAATTACAAGAGTTAAAACCCTACTCTATCTTAAGATGATATCTATTAAAAATAGAACATTCCTACAGATGGTCAAAAAGCACATGAAAAGATGCTCAACATCACTAATTATTAGAGAAATGCAAATCAAAATTACAGTGAGGTATCACCTTACACGGGTTGGAATGGCCATCATCAAGAAGTCTACAAACAATAAATGCTGGAGAAGGTGTGGAGAAAAGGGAATCCTCATACACTGTTGGTGGGAATGTAAACTGGTACAAACTGTACAACCACTATGGAGGTTCCTTAAAAAACTAAAGACAGAACTACCATATGATCCAGCAATCCCACTGCTGGGCATATATCCAAAGAAAACCAGAATTCGAAAAGATACATGCACCCTAATGTTCACTGCAGCACTATTTACAATAGCCAAGACATGGAAGCAACCTAAATGTCCATGACAGAGGAATGGATAAAGAAGATGTGGTACACATATACGGTGGAAAATTACTCAGCCATAAAAAAAATGAAATAACGCCACTTGCAGCAACATAGATGGACCTAGAGATTATCATACTAAGTGAAGTCAGTCAGAGAAAGACAAATATCATGATATCACTTATATGTGGAATCTAAAAAATGATACAAATGAACTTATTTACAACACAGAAATAGACTCACAGACTTGGAAAACAAACTTATGGTTACTGAAGGGGTAAGGTGGGAGGGAGGGATAAATTAGGAGTTTGGGATTAACATATACACACTACTATATATAAAATAGACAATCAACAAGGACCTACTGTACAGCACAGGGAACTCTACTCAATATTCTGTAATAACCTATATGGGAAAAGAATCTGAAAAAGAATGGATATATGTATAACTGAATCATTTTGCTGTATACCTGAAACTAACACAACATTGTAAATCAACTATACTCCAATATAAAATAAAAATTAAATTAAAAAAAGAACATTCTTAAGTTATTAAAATTATGTAAAAAAAAAAGGTATTATTTCACAACTGCTCCAGATTTCAATCTGACATATTCCATTATGAATAAAAGAAAATACACTCAAAATACCTTTTGCTTTTCAGGAACATCTTCAAGTTCTATTTTTCTCCTTTTCTGAGTGCCATCTCCAGTAGGTTCATCTTCTGGAAAACCATCAGTTTCCATTCTTCTTTTCCTTGAAATGCCTTCATCACCACCAGAACCTTTTTCCTCTGGGGCAATTTCAGCATCAAGTTTTCTTTTCTTGGATGGAGTGTCTTCCCCACAACTAGAACTTTCCTTTACAAGATCATCTTCAAACTCCATTTTTCTCTTTTTTGGAGTGTCTACTTGCCCACAAGTAGGAGCCTTTTCAGAAAGCCCAGTCCCAGGAGAGGTTGTGTTTTCATTAACAATGCATGAAGACTCTGTTTCTGAATCTATTGATGTTTTTGCCTCTTCACGAGAGATCTTTTCACATTCCTCTGCTTTTGCAGAATTTTCCATTTTTGATTACTTAAATAGATGGTAAAACTTCATGAACTAACACTGGAATGGCAAAAATTTCATATTACTTGTAAACGTAATGCTAAGACTGTAAAAACAATTTAAACCAGAAACTAGTCATTTAATTTCAGCGATCAACTAAGAGTTTAAAAAACCTCATTAAAGAATATTGAAAACAATATTGATATATATTGCATATGAATTTCTGAAAATGCTAATGTGGAAGTACTAATTATAATCCCAGAACACTTCTACAATCTTGTCCATAAAAGTCACCATTGGCATTAAAACTGACGAAGTCGTGGTAAATGAAGTCAGTTCCATTTCTATCCTGATCCTTACCCTACAGCCTTGGTTCCCCAAATGTGCGATGGACACTATAACAAACTGATATGGACACAGGAGAATATTTCAAAATTTAAGGCAAAGGTAGTGACATCTGACATCTGGAAAATATCACAGATACAGCTTCAAATAGAGCATAGTTTTAACTGAGTAGATTGCACTACATTTCTTTAAATGACACCAGAACCTTGTGAAGCTGAGACTGGTGGTACCACAGAAAATCAGTGTAAAACAGGAAACGAAGTTGATGTCAAATCCGATCTCAAGGCTTGAGAAGATATCCAGTACTCAACAGATGTACATATTCCACTAGTATGCATTCGTGGTTAGCTAAGAATTAAACACAATTTTTTTTCAATCCATGCATTATTTTTAAATACAAAGTTGTTAGGACACGCTTATTAAATTGTTTGGACTAAACTATTTAGTAAGGGAAACTGCTAGGTATTTCTTTTGGCCTAGGGACACTGAAAGCCAAGAACAGGAGAAGTCTGGGAACCTACAGTTGACTTCTAAAATCCTTACTTTGTAATGGGTGTCAGAATTAGGTAGAAAGTGAAGAAAGTAGAAATGGGTGGACAAGAAGTTTCAAGACCCAGCCTGCAACTTAATGACCATTAGTCTCTTTCAAATGTTCTTAAGCCTATGTGTGAAATGGGAGGGGGAGAAAAATAAGTGAGCTATTTATTGGACAGAAATTTATTAAGTCATTCAACAAGCTGAGTGAACGCCTACTACAGAGAAGCTCAATAAGACACTATGTGAATTAGTCTTCAAGAAGTTTACAGCTGATATACTATTAAAATGTTAGGCTGTATTATTCAAACCAAATGTAAAAGAAAAAGCAGAAGTCCAAAAATCAGTGAGATTCAGCAAATTCAGAACCTGAAAATTATGAAGCGGGGGGTGTTCCCTGTAAAGAAACAGAATAAGAAATAAAGTCGCTTAATGGAATGGGTAAAAACAAGTCACTCTAAACCGGGAAGGGTTTCAAGGGATATTAACTTTCACTACCCAAGGTTTGAGGTAACAAAATACCAAGACGTGCCAAAACAGGAAGAAATGAATCAGAGAGAAAAAAATTACCCAGAAAAGTAATTTTATGAATACTGCTTAAAATGATTATCTAGTAAAACTATCCACCAAATTATCAAGTCCCTATCCTCTCCTCCCTACCATTTATTTCTTAATAAGGAAATAGAAACTGGTTTTAATTTCAAATGAACCAATGTAACTTATCCTTAGCTATAAATAATTTTAGCTGTAAATGTAATATCTAAATTCACTGTTGGGAATAAAAGTTAATTTTATTTATATTTATCTGTGATATTTCCACAGATGAGATGGTCTAAAGACAATTCGGTCAGAATAAACGACACGGATTTCCAAACGAACCCAGAGATGGATAAGACTGAGGCCGAACGTCTAAGGTGAACAAAGAGTAAGGTCCAGGCCCAAGAGGGCTGTCCTTCGGAACCCTCGAGGAAGAACTCAGGTAGAGAGTCGACAGATAACACAGATGCGCATGAACGACCACACCTGCATCTCGGTGACCTGCGCGGCAGTCACACCCGAGGTTTCACGGGAACCGCCAGCCCGGGGACTCGAGCTCAAGCAGGTGAGCTCCACGCCCAACCCGCCGGCGGGCCGGGTCTCTTCGAGCCCGAGGACTCACTGAGCTGCCCCGGCGCCGCCCGGCTCAGGTTCCAGTCCACTACGCAAGCCAGGCGGCCGGCCGCTCCGGCTCCGGCAGCCCAGCGGGCCTGAAGCCGCTCTAGGGCCTTCCGAACCCGGGCCGGCTCTGCGCGGAGGGGCGTCAGCGCCCACGGACCCGGCACTGCCAGCGGTCTGAGGGCCCCTTCCACCGGGTCGGGCGCGGCTACACACAAAGAGTACGAAACCCAGCGTTGCAACCACACACTCACCGTCCAGCCATCCGCGACTCTGTTTGCGGAAGCGGCTCCGCGCCACGCGCACGCTGTGACGCCACTTCCGGAGAGCGCGGGTCTTGCGTCCCGGAACCCCGAGTCCCGGCGTGCCGCGCGCGCCGTGCTGAGGGCGCCGGCAAGAGCGGTGCGAGCCAGTGGTTGGTGGGGCCGGTGTGTTGGGCGGGCAGGCCGGAGGCCGGGTCGCCTGAGCACGCGGCTTTCGGCGCCCTGACCCACGCTCGGCTGGTGGCTCTGCGGAGGGACACGGCGGGGGCTCCAAGCGGCCGCACGGCGGGGAGCGGCGGCGGCGGCGGCCTCAGGTCCTGAGGTATCCTGGGTCGAGGCCTCTGGGGGCAGGGCCGGGCAGTCGGCGGGGCCTCCTCAACGTGGTACGCGGCGGTGAGCGCCCCCGGGGCGGACAGAGGTCACCCCGCCCTTCGCTGTGCGCCGGTGTCCTGCAAACCCTGTCTGTGGGGCGGTTTTCCAGCCTCCGCTCTGCCATCTTCACCCTTTGCTCTGCCTTTACTTGGACGCCGGCCGGGAGGGGCCTGAGAGCCCCCGCGCTCGGACTTGATTCGGAAACGCGCGGCGCCCTACTTCTCCCCGGGGACCGCGTGTCGCTCCCTACCGCCGCATTCGGGAGGTTCAGCTAGACTTCTCTCGAGAGGGCCGTTCTCATCTGTCAGACTCTGAAGGAAGGGGCAGCCCACACCTGTTTAGGAGAAACGCCTTCCTGGTAGTATCTGTGTTTTCTGGATTTTGGTATGGGATGGTTGGGGAGTCAACACGCTTTGTTCGTCCTTTCCCTTAAATATCTACTGGAGAGTCGCAGGTACCTGCTTGCCACCCCAGACTGGGGTCAAAACTGTGCCTGTGGACCTAAAATTGTTGATGCTTTGTGCCTCAGCACCTCCCACCTGAAGGGTGTAAAACGGGATCAGAAATACGTTTTCCATTATTCTTCATGAAAATTGATCCGTTTAAAAGCAGCTTTGGAAATAGGTTCACTAGCCTGCATACTTGTCAGTAGACGCAGTTATATTAGCCACTAGACTTCGCCTGGGGGAAAGCAACATTCGCAGCATGTACTTTACAATCGAGTCAAAATTCTAAATTGTGGGCACTAACCTTTCTGAGGTTGTTGACCGCTTATAAACTTTGGACCAAGAATGAAGTCTGTTTTTAATGAATGAGGATGAACCATCCATTTCAGATGACTGTACTTGTATTTTTTTTTTATTATGTGCAGTGAACTAAGTTGAGAATTAACCAGTTCATTATTTTTTTTTCGAGGTTGATTTTTTTTTTTTACCATAGTGATGCATGCACCTTTGATACTTACCGCCCTCATAACACAAGTAAGATTACTTGAGTATGTGTCTGTAAATACTCTTTATGCATACAAAATAGCCAGTGATCCATCCTTCCAAGAAAGTTTAAGCATCAAACCTAAAAATTCAGCTAAATGTATCCTTACTTATTTCTCTAAACATAAATTAGTGGCCTGCCACAGCTGACGTGTAGAAAATCACTATGACGAAATGTCTCTTCCTCAGTGTGATTTAGTAGTACTTGTTACTTTTCACAGCGTATTGGGAAAATATATTTTTCCACATGGCATATTTTTACTTTTCTCTTTGTTGTTTATTTTTATAGTAGGTTGTTTTGCTCTCCACCTGAGTTCATCATTATTGACAACTGCAAAGGTCATCCTAGAGATTGAATGTGTTATTGCGTATTCATGCATTTAGAACTGGCTAATTACATATCCATATATGCTGGTTCCAATGCTAAAGTTTCTTATGATAGTTGCTGTTGTAATTTTATGGAAAAGGAATCTAATTTTGACTTTTTAAGAAATTTTCTCATTAGATTAAAAGCCTCCTAACTATATGTTTATACAAACTCTACCGTGAATTGATGTTGTGAATGAGATATATAGAGATCACATTTTGTAGTTTTTATTAAAGTTAACTAGAAGTCAAGTAGATTCAGTTGAGAGTATTTCTGAACCAGGTTCGTTTTGCCCAACTCCCAGCAAGCCAAACACTGAGATGCTCAGGTTCGCAGCAAAGAGAGGGTTTATTCACAAGGCAAGCAAGTGAGGAGACAGGAAAACTAGTCCATCTATCCTAAAGCGAAGGGCTCTGGGTATTTATGGGATAAAGAATAAAGAAGTAG
Organism: Aethalodelphis obliquidens; assembly: GCF_003676395.1. Taxonomy (NCBI): domain Eukaryota; kingdom Metazoa; phylum Chordata; class Mammalia; order Artiodactyla; family Delphinidae; genus Aethalodelphis; species Aethalodelphis obliquidens. The sequence goes on from NW_020838007.1 coordinate 2,701,281, forward strand.
GGCTGTCTGAGGTGGGAGTGTGGGGAAAGGTGATTGGAAAAGGGTGTAAGGCAGGTTACAGGTGAAATGGATTTAATGATTACCCACTGGTTTCAAGAATAGAGGATGAACTCTTGAAGGTAGTAGTGATCGAGAGAGTAAATGGGCTAGATAAGATATTTTAAAAGTTACCATTGGTGTTATGTTTCCCACCATTGCCTGAGTAATAAATGGTTTTCTGGAAGTTGAATTAAAATAATAATAGCTGATAGTTTAGTACCTTCTGTGTGCCAAATTAAGTGCTTTATACATTTGAAGTCATTTAACTCTTACATTTTCAGTGGGATAGTTGTTATGATTATTTTTGTTTTATAGGTGAGGGGTAAGTAACTTGTCCAACGTCATGCAACTGGGAAGTAGTGGTGGGCTAGGTTTTGGATCCAGGCGGCCTGACTCCAGAAATCAGACTCTATGCTAATGATGAAACAGTGCCAGTTTAAGGCCAGACTCAGAACTGGAAGTTGACTGAAACATAGTAGATTTTCAGAAAATGTTTTGATACTTCTTAATGCTTGGGTTATTATGTTCAGAGAGAAAATAGCTGGATAAGGATGTTGTCTTGCTAGCGTATGAACTCTAGCAAGACAGGGATCATCATTTTGTTCAGTGGTTTAACCCAGGTGCCTTGAGCAGTGCCTGGCACATAGTGGGGTGGTAATGGATGAATGAATAGCCTAGAGAGGTTTTTAAAAATCCCATTTTTTTTTTTGAAAGGACATGCAGGATTTATTTCAGCCTATTTATAAGATTTCTTTATGTGCTGTTTTGATTATTTGGTCCATTATTCACCCAGACTGGTTTGGATTTCTCCTGGTTTGTATTGGGTTGGCCAAAAAGTTCATTTGGGTTTTTCCATAAGATGTTATACTTTTGTCAGTGAGAGAAAATGAAGTAGTAATTTGTAAGTTTTCTGGTCAGACTAAAGGCAAGCAACAGTTTCAATAGATACCATCCCTTAAAGTGAGAGCACTCAGAGGTGGGTAATTTTAAGGTGTCATTTCTGTTGTGGAGTTGAAGATCACATTTTTGAAACATAAAAATTGTTTTTAAAATGTAGATACAATGTTATAGCTTCCTAGGAATGATAGTGTTCTTGGAGGTAGGAAAGAGAGGTGGTTGTAGAAGCTGTGTTTCTCCAAATAGTTTTGGAAGAACTGTTCATTCCTTCAGTCCGCTCAGTCGAAGTGTCCCTACTGAAATTTTATTGCCTTTTTTGAACACATAAGATATTATTGTTTAAAAGGTTTTTCCTGTAATAGAAAGTAAAGATTTGCTTGAGAAATCTGTAAGTTTATATGTGTGATGATTAGTTTTATATGTTAACTAGACATGGCTATAGTACCTATTAAGTGATACTGTGATGGTATTTTGAAAATGTGTCAACATCTAATCAATTGACTTTAAGGAGATTACCCTCCATAATACGGGTGGGCCTCATTCAATCAATTGAAAACCTAAATTTCAAACTGAGGTGCCTCAAGAAGAAAAAAATTCCAAGGCTGTGGCATCAATTCTTTTTTTTAAAAATTTATTTATTTAATTTATTTATTTTTCGCTGTGTTGGGTGTTCATTGCTGCATGCGGGCTTTCTCTAGTTGCGGCGAGCTGGGGCTACTCTTCGTTGTGGTGCACGGCTTCTTACTGTGGTGGCTTCTCTTGTTGTGGAGCATGGGCTCTAGGCGCACGGGCTTCAGTAGTTGTAGCATGCAGGCTCAGTAGGTGTGGCTCGTGGGCTCTAGAGCACAGGCTCAGTAGTTGTGGTGCACGGGCTTAGTTGCTCCGCGGCGTGTGGGATCTTCCCGGACCAGGGATGGAACCCGTGTCCCCTGCACTGGCAGGCGGATTCTCAACCACTGCATGTGGCGTCAACTCTTGTATGAGTTTCCAGCCTGCAAATCCACTCTACACATTTCAGATGTGTAGCCCTCACAATTGTGTGAGCCAGTTCCTTAAAATAAATATATCTATTTAAATAAACAATCTAATAATAGATTCCCAATAGGTAGATATAGATATATGTATATGTTTTTTCCTGTTGGTTCTGTATCTCTGGAGAACCCTGTCTGATTCAGATTTTGGTACTGAGAGTGGTTCTAGAGGAACAGAATCTTAAGGATGAATTTTGTGGATTGGTTATGGCATTCCTGAAATTGGTTCTCTAATGTGATTAGATTTAAAGGCACCCTTGACTATTTTCAGTGGTAAAGAAGGCAGGCACTGTAGCCCACGATGTGATATGACAATAGAGATATGCAAAATACCACCATTGGATACTACTACTCAGATACTTAATGAAAGACCAGGTTCTGGGTGATCATGTATTTGAAGATTTAAAACATTTTTCCCAGATGATGAACAAGTGTAATGAGACTGACTGGTTGCTCTGTTTTCGGAGAAAGGGGGGTAGGAGGTGGAGAGTGATGAGCTCAGGTCTTGAAATTCCCAGCTCAAGCTCTGTATAAATGACCAGAAAGTTTCTATGTCTGCCCTTCTCACATAGATGCAGAGCTGAGATTGCTGAAAACCAAACTCTTATCCTGCAGAGTGGCTGGATTACAATGCAAAATGAATTCCCATTCTAACAGGGTGTCTGCTGTTAAAATGAGAGCATTGACTGGGGAAGGTTGAGATCCTCAAATTTGGAATGGAGTATTGAACCCCTAAGTTTTCATTAGTCTTCTCTGGCGGTAGAAGCAGTCTTTCCACTCCTGTTTGAGGAAGTTAACCTGTAATGACCTTCCCTGAAGGCTAGACATTGCTGATTGATTCTCCTCAAGAACTACCTCTACCACACTTCTTTGCTTCTAGACCTATAACTAGATTCCCACCCTAACAAGCCCTCAAGGGTCAGCTACAAAGTGTGACCTGAGGGGGTGTGCCATACTCTTAAAAAATGGCAGGAATGTTTATTTGTTTATACACATGGAAATCTGGGGGATATGTTTAGGAATGGATATTAAGGATGTGGGATAATGGTGGAAGGAACATAAAGTTGGGCCGGGCTAAATTTACTGATATAGGCCCACTAAGCAGAGATTCTTGATTCACTTTTATAGCTTGAGGGGTGAGAAAGGGCTCTCAACAGTTTGATTGGTTGGCTGAAGCATGGACCAAAAGGTGACCCACGCTAAATGAAGTTGAAATGCCAGACCTGCCTTGGTACACTAAAGAGGAAGGGGTCCAAAGGCTTAGGGACACTGGACTGGTAGAGTGGATTTAACACATAAGAGCAGCTCACCCCCTCTGGGGGAGTCCAGAAGAGAAACTTTTCACCATGACTGGGAGAATTAAATTTGTGAGGGGAGCCCCAGCATCCATGAAGAGCTCTATGATTGCTCTTCTCTGTGGGTCAGAAATTACAGTGACTTTGCTGCCACTAAACTGGGGATCCTTAAATGAAGTGAAGGTAATTGGAAATTGGGCAGATACTATAGAGAGACATATTTTCTTAATTGCATATGTACATGCTGAAGGAAAGAAGCCAGAGGAGAGGGCAGTTGGAGTACAGGAAAAAAAATAGCAGTAGAAAAATACAAGGAAAACTTGGTTGAGCAGAATTCTTGGAAGACACAGGAAGAGTTTAGATCTAGAACACAGATGGAGGAATGGGCTTTGAATGGAGGGCTAGTTCATTTTCTGAGGAGGCAGTTAACTAACCCTGAGGTGGGTTTGGATGCAGGTAACTGGAAGGGAGAAGGCTGAAGTTGAGAAAATTCATCCCCTAATAATTTTGGTTCATTTTTAAGGGGAAGTGAAGGATAGCTTTATCTAATTATTCATTTAACAAATATTAGGTGCCTCCTATGTGCCAGCCAACCTTTGTTGTTGGCACCTGAGATGCAGTAGTGAACAAAACAGGGGAAAAAAAATTCTGTCCTTGTCAGTCCTTAAATGGACTTAAATGATAATAATAAGTGAATAATAATTATCCTAAAACAATAATAAATAAGTGAATCATGTAGGGTGTTAGACAATAAGTGCTATGGAAAAAGAAACAAATAGAGCAAGATAAGCAATATTGGGATGACAGGGCTGGAAGAGAAAGGATTGGGAGCAGTGACCCCATGGAGCGGGTACCATTTGAACAAAGACTTGTAGGAAGTGAAGGAGTTAGTCATGCAGATATCTGGAGAAAGACTCTTCCAAGCAGAGGCAACAGTTAATGCAGAGTTCTTAAAGCAGGGGCCTTTTTAGCATGTTCGAAGAGCTGTAGGGGGGCTAGTGTGGCTGGAGCAGAGTGAGCAAGGCACAGACTGAGAGTAGGTGATGTATTCAGTGAGGGAAAGGTAGAAGGTTGTGTAAGGCAGGGGTCCCCAACTCCCTGGCCTCGGACCATTACCGGTCCACGGCCTGTTAGGAACTGGGCCACACAGCAGGAGGTGAGCAGCGGTGCAGAGCTTCATCTGCCGCTCCCCATCGCTCGCATTACCACCTGCACCTATCCCCATCCCCGATGCCCCTCCCCCAGTCCATGGAAAAATTGTCTTCCACGAAACGGGTCCCTGGTGCCAAAAGGGTTGGGGACTGCTGGTGTAAGGCATTGTAGGCAGTTGTAAGGACTTACCTTGGGAGAAATTGGGGAGCTTTAAACAGAGGAGAGACATGATCTGATGTATACTTTATATTTTGCCATCTGAAAGTGAAGTATGAGGCTTGAAGAGATTGGGAAAAGTGAGGAATGGTGGAGGAAGCTCATCTGATCAGAAACCATCATCGGTTGTCACAGCATTCAGAGCCTTTCTGAGATAGAATGATGTACCATCAATGTATGCTGGTACTAATTTACTCAGTTATGTGGCTTTTGTTAGTGCTTAGCTATGATTGTGGGATATAGTTGTGGGAAAAACAGATGGTTGGACTGGCTCTGGATTAGATTTTGTGGTCTGGTGTTGCAGAAGGACAAAGTAGTGATTCAAGTAATGCACTGTAGAATCCAGGCTGGATAAAGACTTAAGAGTGAAACCAGGAGGAGCTGTTGGATTTGAAGGAAAAGGAGGGTAAAGTGGGACAAGGTCCTGGAACTAGAGTCCAGAGAGAGTAAAGGAGTGGAAGCTGGAAGAAGAAGAGGCTGAAGAGAGTGGGATAGTATAGTTTGAGGATTTCAGTTGTGGGTCAGTAACAGATTATTTCAGTGACAAAGGTATGACCAGTGGAGTGTATTGCTAGAGAGGCTGGGATTTTGCATGGGTCAAACAAATGGAATAATGGCAGAAGTTTAGATGAAGGAAGACTATGAGCTTGGTTTGACCAGGTCAGTAGATGAGACGACGAAGAAAGAAAGCTAGAATTAATTATTGATCCAGCATATTAAGTGCTAGATACTATACTTTATCTCATTTAATCATATAAATGCAATATGATAAAAGTGTATTTAACTCCATTTTAGGAATAAGGAAAAGAGCTAAGTAAAGTAATTCCAGAAAAGGTCGGAACTAGTCTTTCTGACTGTAAAGCTTGCATTCTTCCCATTGCAATGGGATAACACCTGCCACAGCCCAAAAGGGAAGTGGGTGGAAGTCTGGAACCACGTGGATTCTGGACCAGTGTTACCATAACAAATCACCCTGACTTGCCTTGTTGAACTTAGAGCCTCTGAAAAGAGATAAAAAAAGAGAAACATTTTGTGTAAATTAAGATATTTGTGTAGTAATTTTGGAAAATTTGATTTTCTTTACAAGCTGGGGAAATCAATGAGTCATTAATGAAATTCCTTGGGAATTCACTAGGGGGCATAATTTAACCTTTTCTGAAGATTAGAAATTTAACAATGGCTTCATCATTGCCACAGCTTTAGTGGCTCAATTTTGGTAATAGAAAGCTTAAAAGCAGAATAGATGGAAGAAGATGGATTATATAATAGAAATTAAGTTGAAGCCATCCAGTGCCTTACGGAGCAGGAAAGTAACAGCCCAGAAAGTGCTGCAAATAAATTTGCATCCTGTTACTTTTTCTAAACAGCAAACTCAATTTGATTTGAAACAGCAGTCAAGGTGTGATTAAGAGAGAGATCAAAATGAATAAATTAGAATGTTAATCTGTTGAAAGGAGAAAATTCGAATTTCCTCCTGTTTGATGGTAATTGAGGACTTTGTATAAGTAGAGGCAGTTCTTTCCTTCATTTATCCTTTTTATTATGTTTCAACCTGATGAGTTCTACGTTTATCCTGTTCTCATACCTGTACTTCAAGTTAAAGTTATACTGTGTATCAGTTGTATTGGGTAAGGCCACAGTGTACTGTCTTTAAAGAAATTAATGAATGGACTATTTTAGCGAAGTTTAGGTTTATAGAAACATGGCGCAGAGATAGTACAGAGAATTCCCCCCTTATCCACCCCACCCACCCACACACTGTTTCCCCTATTATTGACATCTTGTATTAGTGTGGTACGTTTTCTAGAATTGATGAACAATATCAATACATTATTAACTAAAGTTCATAGTTCACATTAGGGCTCACTCTTTGTGTTGTATATTTATTTTTGTGGGTTTTAGCAATTGCATAATGACATTTATCCACCATTACAGTATCATACAGAATGTTTCACTCCCCTAAAAATGTCCTGTGCTCCTTCTATTCATCCCTTCCCTCCCCCACCCTGGAAACCACTGATCTTTTTACCACTGATCTCTATAGTTTCACCTCTTCCAGAATGTCACACCTCTTCCAGAATGTTGGAATCATACAGTATATCAGTTTGTTTATCCACTCATCTATTCAGGGACTTCTTGGTTATGTCCAGTTTTTGGCAATTATGAATTAAGCTGCTGTAAACATTTGTGTGCAGGTTTTTGTGTGGATGTAAATTTTCAGCTCATTTTGGTTAAGTACCTAGGAGTGCTATTGCTGACTCATTGTAAGCCTACGTTTAGCTTATACGAAACTGCCAAACTGTCTTCCAAAGTGACTGTACCATTTTGCATTCCCACCAGCAATGAATGACCGTTGCTGTTGTTCCACAACTTCCGCAGCATTTGTTGTCAGTGTTTTGGATATTAGTCATTCTAATAGATGTGTAGTGGTATCTTGTTTTAATTTGCAATTCTCTAGAGACATGCTGATGAGCGTGAACATCTTTTTTTCAATTGAGATATAATTGATATGTAACATTGTGTTAGTTTCAGCTGTATAACATAATGATTCAGATATTTGTATATATTGCAAAATGATCACCACAGTCTAGTTAATATCCATCATCTCACATAGTTACAGAATTTTTTTCTTGTGATAAGAACTTTTAAGATCTACTTTCCTAGTAACTTTCAAATATACAATGCAATATTAATTATAGTCACCATGCTGTGCGTTGCATCCTCATGACTACTTACGTATTTTATAACTGGAAGCTTGTACCTTTTGAACACCTTCATCCATTTCACCAGGCCTTCTTCCCTCACCCCCCTGCCCTCCCCAGCAACCACCACTCCATTCTCTGTATGTACAAATTTGAGTTTGGGTCTTTGTTGTTGTTTTTAAGATTCCACATATAAGTGAGATCATACAATATTTTTCTTTTCCTTTCTGACTTACTTTGTTTAACATAAAGCCCTCAAGGTTTATCTATGTTGTTGCAAATGGGAAGATTTCCTTTTTTTTTTTTAAATTGAGGTATAGTTGATGTAGTGTGTAAGTTTTAGGTGTACAACATAGTGATTCACAATTTTTAAGGTTATATTCCATTTATAGTTATAAAATATTTGCTATATTCCCTGTGTTGTACAGGATATCCTTGTAGTTTATTTTATCCATTGTAGTTTGTACCTCTTAATCCTCTACCTCTATTTTTCCCCTCCTCCCTTCCCTCTCCTAACTAGTAACTACTAGTTTGTTCTCTGTGTTTCTTTTTTGTCATATTCACTAGTTTGTTCTTTTTAGATTCCACATATAAGTGATACCATACAGTATTTGTCTTTCTGTGACTTATTTCACTTAACCTGATATCCTGCAAGTCCATCCATGTTGTTGCATATGAAAAAATTTTGTTTTTTTATGGCTGAGTAGTATTCCATTTATATATACCACATCTTCTTTATCCATTCATCTGTTGATAGACATTTAGGTTGCTTCCATATCTTAGCAATTGTAAATAATGCTGCAGTGAATGTTGGGGTGCATGTATCTTTTTGAATTTTTTCAATATTTTTCATGTTTTCATTTTTTCAGATATATACTTAGGAGTGGAATTGCTGGGTCATATGGTAGTTCAATTTTAGTTCTTTTGAGAAACCTCCTATACTGTTTTCCACATTGGCTGCACCAATTTACATTTCCATCAGCAGCGTACAAGGGTTCCCTTTTCTCCATATCCTCGCCAACCTTTGTGCATTTCTCTGATGATTAACAGTGTTGAGCATCTTTTCATGTGCCTGTTGGCCATCTGTATGTCTTTGGAAAAATGTCTATTCAGGTCTTGTGCCCATTTTGTAATTGGGTTGTGGTAGTTTTTGTTGTTGTTTGATACTGAGTTTTATGAGCTATTTATATATTTTGGATATAACTCCTTATGGGTCACATCATTTGCAAATATTTTCTCCCATTCAGGAGGTTGTCTTGTTCATTTTACCGATGGTTTCCTTCGCTGTGCAAAAGCTTTAAGTTTAATTAGGTCCCATTTGTTTATTTTGCTTTTATTTCCTGTGCTTTAGGAGATGGGGCCAAAAAAATAATGCTGCAATTTATGTCAAAGAGTGTTCTGCCTGTGTTTTCCTCTAAGAGTTTTATACTATCTGGTCTTACATTTGGGTATTTAATGCATTTTGAGTTTATTTTTGTATATGATGTTAGAGAATGTTCTAATTTTTTTACATGTAGCTGTCCAGTTTTCCAGCACCACTTACTAAAGAGACTCCTTTTTCCATTGTATATTCTTGCCTTCTTTGTTGTAGATTAATTCACCATAAGTGCAGGGGTTTATTTCTGGGCTCTCTATTTTGTTCCACTGATCTATGTGTCTCTTTTTGTGCCAGTACCATACTGATTGATTATTGTAGTCTGAAGTCAGGGACTGATTCCTCCAGCTCTGTTCTTTCTCAAGATTGTTTTGGCTATTTGGGGGTCTTTTGTGTTTCCATACAAATATTGAAATTATTTTTTCTATTTCTGTGAAAAATGCCCTTGGTATTTTGATAGAGATTGCATTGAATCTGAAGATCGCCTTGGGTAGTATGGTCATTTTAAAAATATTTTTCCAATCTATGAACATGGTATATCTTTCCATTTGTTTGTGTCATCTTCAGTTTCTTTCATCAGTGTTCAAGTACAGGTCTTTTACCTCCTTAGGTATGTTCTCATCCCCTTTCTCTCTGTCTTCTCCTTCTGGGACCCCAATAATGTGAATATTAGTCCACTTGATGTTGTCCCAGAGGTCTCTTAAACTGCTCTCATTTCTTTTCATTGTTTTTTTCTATTTCCTGTTCAGAACAGTGATTTCCACTAATCTGTCTTCCAGCTCGCTGATCTATGCCTCTGTATCACTAATTACACTGTTGATTCCTTCTAGCGTATTTTTCATTTCAGTTATTGTATTCTTCATTTCTGTTTGGTTGTTCTTTATATTTTCTAATTCTTTTTTAAAGCTTCTAACTTATCTCTCTGTGCATCCATTCTTCTCCTGAGTTATTTGATCATCTTTATGATAACTGTCCTAACTTTTTTTTTTTCATTTTAACATCTTTATTGGAGTATAATTGCTTTACAATGGTATGTTAGTTTCAGCTTCACAACAAAATGAATCAGTTATATATATACATATGTTCCCATATCTCTTCCCGCTTGCGTCTCCCTCCCTCCCACCCTCCCTATCCCACCCCTCCAGGCAGTCACAAAGCACCAAGCTGATCTCCCTGTGCTATGCGGCTGCTTCCCACTAGCTATCTGCCTTACGTTTGGTAGTGTATATATGTCCATGCCTCTCTCTCGCTTTGTCACCGTTTACCCTTCCCCCTCCCCATAGCCTCAAGTCCATTCTCTAGTAAGTCTGTGTCTTTATTCCTGTTTCACCCCTAGGTTTTCATGACTTTTTTTTTTCTTAAATTCCATATATATGTGTTAGCATACAGTATTTGTCTCTCTCTTTCTGACTTACTTCACTCTGTATGACAGACTCTAGGTCTATCCACCTCATTACAAATAGCTCAATTTCGTTTCTCTTTATGGCTGAGTAATATTCCATTGTATATATGTGCCACATCTTCTTTATCCATTCATCCGATGATGGACACTTAGGTTGTTTCCATCTCTGGGCTATTGTAAATAGAGCTGCAATGAACATTTTGGTACATGACTCTTTTTGAATTATGGTTTTCTCAGGGTATATGCCCAGTAGTGGGATTGCTGGGTCATATGGTAGTTCTATTTGTAGTTTTTTAAGGAACCTCCATACTGTTCTCCACAGTGGCTGTATCAATTTACATTCCCACCAACAGTGTAAGAGGGTTCCCTTTTCTCCACACCCTCTCCAGCATTTATTGTTTCTAGACTTTTTGATGATGGCCATTCTGACTGGTGTGAGATGATATCTCATTGTAGTTTTGATTTGCATTTCTCTAATGATTAGTGATGTTGAGCATTCTTTCATGTGTTTGTTGGCAATCTGTATATCTTCTTTGGAGAAATGTCTATTTAGGTCTTCTGCCCATTTTTGGATTGGGTTGTTTGTTGTTTTTGTTATTAAGCTGCATGAGCTGCTTATAAATTTTGGAAATTAATCCTTTGTCAGTTGCTTCATTTGCAAATATTTTCTCCCATTCTGAGGGTTGTCCTTTGGTCTTCTTTATGGTTTCCTTTGCTGCGCAAAAGCTTTGAAGTTTCATTAGGTCCCATTTGTTTACTTTTGTTTTTATTTCCATTTCTCTAGGAGGTGGGTCAAAAAGGACCTTGCTGTGATTTATGTCATAGAGTGTCCTGCCTATGTTTTCCTCTAAGAGTTTGATAGTTTCTGGCCTTACATTTAGGTCTTTAATCCATTTTGAGCTTATTTTTGTGTATGGTGTTAGGGAGTGATCTAATCTCATACTTTTACATGTAGCTGTCCAGTTTTCCCAGCACCACTTATTGAAGAGGCTGTCCTTTCTCCACTGTACATTCCTGCCTCCTTTATCAAAGATAAGGTGACCATAAGTGCGTGGGGTTATCTCTGGGCTTTCTATCCTGTTCCATTGATATATATTTCTGTTTTTGTGCCAGTACCATACTGTCTTGATTACTGTAGCTTTGTAGTATAGTCTGAAGTCAGGGAGCCTGATTCCTCCAGCTCCGTTTTTCGTTCTCAAGATTGCTTTGGCTATTCGGGGTCTTTTGTGTTTCCGTACAAATTGTGCAATTTTTTGTTCTAGTTCTGTGAAAAATGCCAGTGGTAGTTTGATAGGGATTGCATTGAATCTGTAGATTGCTTTCGGTAGTAGAGTCATTTTCACAATGTTGATTCTTCCAATCCAAGAACATGGTATATCTCTCCATCTATTTGTATCATCTTTAATTTCTTTCATCAGTGTCTTATAATTTTCTGCGTACAGGTCTTTTGTCTCCTTAGGTAGGTTTATTCCTAGATATTTTATTCTTTTTGTTGCAGTGGTAAATGGGAGTGTTTTCTTGATTTCACTTTCAGATTTTTCATCCTTAGTGTATAGGAATGCCAGAGATTTCTGTGCATTAATTTTGTATCCTGCAACTTTACCAAATTCATTGATTAGCTCTAGTAGTTTTCTGGTAGCATCTTTAGGATTCTCTATGTATAGTATCATGTCATCTGCAAATAGTGACAGCTTTACTTCTTCTTTTCCGATTTGGATTCCTCTTATTTCCTTTTCTTCTCTGATTGCTGTGGCTAAAACTTCCAAAACTATGTTGAATAAGAGTGGTGAGAATGGGCAACCTTGTCTTGTTCCTGATCTTAGTGGAAATGCTTTCAGTTTTTCACCATTGAGGATGATGTTGGCTGTGGGTTTGTCATATATGGCCTTTATTATGTTGAGGAACGTTCCCTCTATGCCTACTTTCTGCAGGGTTTTTATCATAAATGGGTGTTGAATTTTGTCAAAAGCTTTCTCTGCATCTATTGAGATGATCATATGGTTTTTCTCCTTCAGTTTGTTAATATGGTGTATCACGTTGATTGATTTGCGTATATTGAAGAATCCTTGCATTCCTGGAATAAACCCCAGTTGATCATGGTGCATGATCCTTTTAATGTGCTGTTGGATTCTGTTTGCTAGTATTTTGTTGAGGATTTTTGCATCTCTGTTCATCAGTGATATTGGCCTGTAGTTTTCTTTGTGACATCTTTGTCTGGTTTTGGTGTCAGGGTGATGGTGGCCTTGTAGAATGAGTTGGGGAGTGTTCCTCCCTCTGCTATATTTTGGAAGAGTTTGAGAAGGATAGGTGATAGCTCTTCTCTAAATGTTTGATAGAATTCGCCTGTGAAACCATCTGGTCCTGGGCTTTTGCTTGTTGGAAGATTTTTAATCACAGCTTCAATTTCAGTGCTTGTGATTGGTCTGTTCATATTTTCTATTTCTTCCTGATTCAGTCTTGGCAGGTTGTGCCTTTCTAAGAATTTGTCCATTTCTTCCAGGTTGTCCATTTTATTGGCATAGAGTTGCTTGTAGTAATCTCTCATGATCTTTTGTATTTCTGCAGTGTCAGTTGTTATTTTTCCTTTTTCATTTCTAATTCTATTGATTTGAGTCTTCTCCCTTTTTTTCTTGATGAGTCTGGCTAATGGTTTATCAATTTTGTTTATCCTTTCAAAGAACCAGCTTTTAGTTTTATTGATCTTTGCTATTGTTTCCTTCATTTCTTTTTCATTTATTTCTGATCTGATTTTTATGATTTCTTTCCTTCTGCTAACTTTGGGGGTTTTTTTGTTCTTCTTTCTCTAATTGCTTTAGGTGCAAGGTTAGGTTTTTTATTCGAGATGTTTCCTGTTTCTTAAGGTAGGATTGTATTGCTATAAACTTCCCTCTTAGAACTGCTTTTGCTGCATCCCATAGATTTTGAGTCGTCGTGTCTCCATTGTCATTTGTTTCTAGGTATTTTTTGATTTCCTCTTTGATTTCTTCAGTGATCACTTCGTTATTAAGTAGTGTATTGTTTAGCCTCCATGTGTTTGTATTTTTTACAGATCTTTTCCTGTAATTGATATCTAGTCTCATAGCGTTGTGGTCGGAAAAGATACTTGATACAATTTGAATTTTCTTAAATTTACCAAGGCTTGATTTGTGACCCAAGATATGATCTGTCCTGGAGAATGTTCCATGAGCACTTGAGAAAAATGTGTATTCTGTTGTTTTTGGATGGAATGTCCTATAAATATCAATTAAGTCCATCTCGTTTAATGTATCATTTAAAGCTTGTGTTTCCTTATTTATTTTCATTTTGGATGATCTGTCCATTGGTGAAAGTGGGGTGTTAAAGTCTCCTACTATGAATGTGTTACTGTTGATTTCCCCTTTTATGGCTGTCAGTATTTGCCTTATGTATTGAGGTGCTCCTATGTTGGGTGCATAAATATTTACAATTGTTATATCTTCTTCTTGGATCGATCCCTTGATCATTATGTAGTGTCCTTCTTTGTCTCTTCTAATAGTCTTTGTTTTAAAGTCTATTTTGTCTGATATGAGAATTGCTACTCCAGTTTTCTTTTGGTTTCCATTTGCATGAAATACCTTTTTCCATCCCCTTACTTTCAGTCTGTATGTGTCTCTAGGTCTGAAGTGGGTCTCTTGTAGACAGCAAATATATGCGTCTTGTTTTTGTACCATTCAGCCAATCTGTGTCTTTTGATGGGAGCATTTAGTCCATTTACATTTAAGGTAATTATCGATATGTGTGTTCCCATTCCCATTTTCTTAACTGTTTTGGGTTCGTTATTGTAGGTCTTTTCCTTCTTTTGTGTTTCTTGCCTAGAGAAGTTCCTTTAGCAGTTGTTGTAGAGCTGGTTTGGTGGTGCTGAACTCTCTCAGCTTTTGCTTGTCTGTAAAGGTTTTAATTTCTCCATCAAATCTGAATGAGATCCTTGCTGGGTAGAGTAATCTTGGTTGCAGGTTTTTCTCCTTCATCACTTTAAATATGTCCTGCCACTCCCTTCTGGCTTGCAGAGTTTCTGCTGAAAGATCAGCTGTTAACCTTATGGGGATTCCCTTGTGTGTTATTTGTTGTTTTTCCCTTGCTGCTTTTGATATGTTTTCTTTGTATTTAATTTTTGACAGTTTGATTAATATGTGTCTTGGCGTATTTCTCCTTGGATTTATCCTGTATGGGACTCTCTGTGCTTCCTGGACTTGATTAACTATTTCCTTTCCCATATTAGGGAAGTTTTCAACTATAATCTCTTCAAATATTTTCTCAGTCCCTTTCTTTTTCTCTTCTTCTTCTGGAACCCCTATAATTCGAATGTTGGTGCGTTTAATGTTGTCCCAGAGGTCTCTGAGACTGTCCTCAGTTCTTTTCATTCTTTTTTCTTTATTCTGCTCTGCAGTAGTTATTTCCACTATTTTATCTTCCAGGTCACTTATCCGTTCTTCTGCCTCAGTTATTCTGCTATTGATCCCATCTAGAGTATTTTTCATTTCATTTATTGTGTTGTTCATCATTGCTTGTTTCATCTTTAGTTCTTCTAGGTCCTTGTTAACTGATTCTTGCATTTTGTCTATTCTGTTTCCAAGATTTTGGATCATCTTTACTATCATTATTCTGAATTCTTTTTCAGGTAGACTGCCTATTTCCTCTTCATTTGTTAGGTCTGGTGGGTTTTTATCTTGCTCCTTCATCTGCTGTGTGTTTTTCTGTCTTTTCATTTTGCTTATCTTACTGTGTTTGGGGTCTCCTTTTTGCAGGCTGAAGGTTCGTAGTTCCTGTTGTTTTTTGTGTCTGTCCCCAGTGGCTAAGGTTGGTTCAGTGGGTTGTGTAGGCTTCCTGGTGGAGGGTACTAGTGCCTGTGTTCTGGTGGATGAGGCTGGATCTTGTCTCTCTGGTGGGCAGGTTCACGTCTCGTGGTGTGTTTTGGGGTGTCTGTAGACTTACTATGATTTTGGGCAGCCTCTCTGCTAATGGGTGGGGTTGTGTTCCTGTCTTGCTAGTTGTTTGGCATAGGATGTCCAGCACTGTAGCTTGCTGGTCGTTGAGTGAAGCTGGGTGCTGGCGTTGAGATGGAGATCTCTGGGAGATTTTCGCCGTTTGATATTATGTGCAGCTGGGAGGCCTCTTGTGGACCAGTGTCCTGAAGTTGGCTCTCCCACCTCAGAGGCACAGCACTAACTCCTGGCTGTAGCACCAAGAGCTTTTCATCCACACCGCTCCTTAATTTGGGATGATTCGTTGTCTATTCATGTATTCCACAGATGCAGGGTACATCAAGTTGATTGTGGAGCTTTAATCCGCTGCTTCTGAGGCTGCTGGGAGAGATTTCCCTTTCTCTTCTTTGTTCTCACAGCTCCCAGGGGCTCAGCTTTGGATTTGGCCCCGCCTGTGCGTGTAGGTTGCCGGAGGGCGTCTGTTCTTTGCTCAGACAGGACGGGGTTAAAGGAGCCCACTGATTCGGACGGTCTGGCTCACTCAGGCGGGGGGTGGGGTGGGGTAGGGAGGGTCTCGGAGTGCGGGGCGGGCCTGCGGCGGCGGCAGAGGCCGGCATGACGTTGCTAGCCTGAGGCGTGCCGTGCGTTCTCCCGGGGGAGTTGTCCCTGGATTCCGGGACCCTGGCAGTGGCGGGCTGCAACAGGCTCCCCGGAAGGGGGTGTGGATAGTGACCTGTGTTCGCACACAGGCTTCTTGGTGGCGGCAGCAGCGGCCTTAGCGTCTCATGTCTGTCTCTGGGCTCCGCACTTTTAGCCGCGGCTCGCGCCCGTCTCTGGACCTCTCTTAAGCAGCGTTCTTAATCCCCTCTCCTCGTGCACCAGGAAACAAAGAGGGAAGAAAAAGTCTCTTGCCTCTTCCGGCAGGTCCAGACTTTTCCCCAGACTCCCTCCCGGCTAGCCGCGGTGCACTAATGCCCTGCAGCCTGTGTTCACGCTGCCAACCTCAGTCCTCTCCCGCTGCTCCCACAGAAGCCGGAGCCTCAGCTCCCAGCCCCGCCCGCCCCGTCCGGCGAGCAGACAAGCCTCTGGTGAGTGCCGGTGAGTGCCGGTCGGCCCCGATCCTCTGCGCTGGAATCTCTCCGCTTTGCCCTCCGCACCCCTGTTGCTGTGCTCTCCTCCGCGGCTCCGAAGCTCCCCCACTCCGTCACCCGCAGTCTCCGCCAACGAAGCTCCCCCGAAGCTCCCCCACTCCGCCACCTGCAGTCTCCGCCCGCGAAGGGGCTTCCTAGTGTGTGGACACATTTCCTCCTTCACAGCTCCCTCCCGCTGGTGCAGGACCCGTCCCTATCCTTTTGTCTCTGTTTATTTTTTTCTTTTGCCATAACCAGGTACGTGGGGGGTTCCTTGCCTTTTGGGAGGTCTGAGGTCTTCTGCCAGCGTTCAGTAGGTGCTCGGTAGGAGTTGTTCCACACGTAGATGTATTTCTGGTGTATCTGTGGGGAGGAAGGTGATCTCTGAGTCTTACTCTTCCGCCATCTTCCCGGAAGTCTGTCTGTCCTAACTCTTTATCAAGTAGTTACCTGTCTCCACTTTTAGTTCTTCTTCTGGGGTTTTATCTTGTTCCTTCATTTGGTATGTGTTCCTCTCTTGCCTCATTTTGCCTAAGTTGCTGTTTTTGTTGTAACATAACTGATAAGTTAGTTACATTCCTGACCTTGGAGAAGTGGCCTTTTGTAGGAGTCATCCAATGTGTCCCAGCAGTGCACTTCCCTTTCATCACCCTAGCTTTCTAGGGCTTCCCCCTATGAGGGCTGCATGGGTCCTTCTGTTGTAGTGGGCTATGTGGGCAGTCTGGTAGGCTTGGTTGGCCCCTGGTCTGGTTGGTTGCCAGGCCCTGCCTTGTGTGGAGGCTGCTGGCCACTGGTTGGCAGGACCAGGTCACAAGGTGGCTGACGGCAGAACCCAGGGGGCCCTGGGGCAAGGGCTGGCTCACTGGTGAGCGGAGTCAGGGTCCAGGAGACTCTGGGGCTGCTGCTCACCCACTAGTGGGTGAAGGTAGGTCCTGGGGTTAGTGCCAGCCTATTGGCAGACAGAGCCAGGTCCTGGAATCTGGTTGCAGGGCCCAGGGGTCTCAGAGCTAGTGTCAGATAGCTGGTGGATGGGGCTGGTTCCTGACACGGTTGGGTATGGGGTCTGGGGTGTCGCAAAGCTTGTGTTGTCCTGCTAGTGGGCAGGCCCCAAGAAAATTCCGATATCGGTTCAATTTTCCTTGGAGTTTCTTATCTAGCCTGTGGAGCTCAGGAGCTTCAGTAGGAATAAGTGCCTATGTTGTGACTGGTGGGAAACTGGCAATTAGGCAAAGTAGGACCAACATTCACAGAGATTTTGTTTTCGCTGTTAGGGCTTCTGTGGCTGTGCCCTGTGAGCTGCAGGAGGTGGGGGCAAACCAGAGGCTCCATTCCTCTCACTCCTGCTTTAATCTGAGCAACTTTGCTTCTAGCTATTTCCTTTGTTGGACTTCCAAATAAGAATTTGTTTGACAAAAGAGTTACTTTGAATTCACATAATAGACAACCAGGTTCTGCTATTGAAATTTGTTGCTTCAACTCTAACTTTTTAGTCATTGTTTTTTTATTTCTTATGTAAGAACAGAGTATAAATTAGTTAATTTTTGCAGCTATTGTATTTCTAGTGCTGCTTGAATGTTTTAGGCTTCCAGGTGTGAGGAACAGAAACATGCTCATATAACCTTGAGCAGTATGGGTATGGTAAGGATATAGAGGGAGGAAAGGAGTCTCATAAACTAACTCATTTGGCCTTATGGAACTGCAATTTCAGGATATAGTGGCCCTAGAATCCCAACAGCACTCTAATATTTGTGCTTTCTCACTGGCATTTGTTTCCAGTCCATCTACCCTCCCCTTCATTCCTTTAACTCAGCTCCCCTCTCCCTTTCCCCATCCCTCTCCCTCTCCCTCTCCCTCTCCCTCTCCCTCTCCCTCTCCCT